>NC_141884.1:19015577-19229472 GCF_030686135.1 Camelina sativa | reverse complement strand
TCTCTCAGATTCTGTCAACAATGCTACAAAGGACGTAGTAGTTTTCTCCATATCTCTCTCACACTTTGTATCTGGTTTTTTGTTCTTCTCCATCTCTCTCTATTCTTCTCCATATCTCTCTCTCAAGACCTCGTCATTATCTTCTATCAATGTTTAATGGAGTCATGGAGAGGCATACCTGACTTGGAATGTCTTATTCGATGTAAAGGAATTAATTGTAGGGAAAAAAACTAACTCATATTAAGAGATTAATTACTAAACTAACTCATAAAATGTGAAAGTTAAATGAGGTATTTTCTTGCATAAAATACCTTTTTTGCTTTGTTAGAAAAAAATTAAAGTCAAATTTACCCTCTCAGCATTTAAAAATAAAATAAAATAAAAATTTCGAAAGTCTGTCGGATTTATAGATTTTGAAAATCTGTTGTGACAGATTTGTTTGTGTACGACAGATTTCTTTTAAAGATAGTTACGACAGATTTATAGATATTGGCAGATTTATTTTTCACGACATACACTTATTTATAATGACACCATAGACTTTTATAATATATGGCAAGTTTGATATAATGTCTGGCAGATTTATTTTTCACAGTTATTTCAGATTTTTTTTAATTAAAAATCTGTCATAATGTGAGAGATTTTTTAATTGAAAAATAATTATTAGTTTGACGTCTAGTGATAACAGATTTGTTTTACGTTACGACAAATTTGTTATTTTAACCAAAAATCAGTCATTTGATAACAGATTTATAAACGTTTTAAAAAATCCCTAAGTTGACCTACGTGAAGACTATATGTTATGGTAGATTTGTTTACGTTGTGATAGATTTTTTTTTTTTTGTATTTCAAAAATCTGGTGTTTGATAGCAGATTTATTAGATGTAGAAATAGTGATAACAGAGTTGTTTTATGTTATGACAGTTTTTTTCTTCCAAAAGTCATATTTTTGTACATCATCAAAGATATATATTTAAACCATATTCTTATAGTATATATCATATTTATAAATATTTTTTTAAACATCATATTTTTATAAATCAAAATTTTAAATCCTATTTTTATACATCATTTATCTTTTTTACCAATTAAATTTCATTAATTTTTTATACATTATGTTTTCTAACTATATTTTTATATATTATATTTTTAAAAATATTAAATATTTTTAAAACCTCATAATTTATACATTATATATATTTTTAAAGCATCACTTTTAAAAAAATTTATTTTTCTAAATCATATTTTTTTTTGAAGTTTTAAATATCATATTTTTTTTACATTACATTATATTTTTCATAAATCATATTTTAACAATATTTTTATACATTATATTTTTGTTATGTTTTTATAAAACTTATTTAAAAATAAAATTTTAAACATCATATTTTGAATATTTTTTTACATTATATTTGTAAATCATACTTTTATATATTTTTATTTCAATAAATCATATTTAAAATATATATTTTTAAACATTATATTTTTTAATCATGTTTTCATCGTTATATTTTTTTATTAATCATAGTTTTAAATTATATTTGTATAATCTATTTTTTTATTAATCATATTCAAATTATATTTGCATACATTATATATATATATATATATATTTTTTTTAAGTTTGAAAGAAAAATTTGGTGGGTTTTTAGTCTTTCTACCTAAAAATTGTGTCATTCTAGTAATGAGATATGATGGAATGTTAATCTAGCAATTGATTGCTAAATTTGGGTCAAACTGGTCTATTTTTACTTAATTCAAAGAAAAAAGACTCAAAAAATAATCAGACAAAAAAAAAACACAAAGTATGAAATGGTGGTGGTCCAACATGTATGGCAAACATTCCTATTTTGACAAAGGACATAGTGGTATTGTACAGCTCAGATTCTTGCCCACAATACAAAAAAAATGGTTGATTACATCAATTAATTAGTATCACAAAACTAAATGATATCAATTTAAATGATTTATTAATAAATGATGCATAATTATGTGTTTTAGCTTGATTTGTTATTATTGATGTTCTAATAGAATAATTCGACATCAGTTCAATAAAAGTGACACAATTTTATTTTAATTTGCATCAATTCAAAAATATTTAATTGAAAATATAATTTACATCACTCAATATAATATGTGATATACAAATTAAATATACGTGAGCTGATTAAATATCATTTTATCATAAACCAACATACACACCCGTGATACTAACATTCGTATACGTGATGAATATACGAATATTCATTTCACAATATACGAAAAATGTAAAAAAATGAATATATGTGTTTTAGCAATATATATATAAAAGGGAATATATATTCATACCAATATATGAATATATGTGTTATAGCATGAGTTGTTATTCATTAGTTTGTGTAGATATATATAAAAGGGAAAATATATTCATACCAATATATGAATATATGTGTGTTTCGCATGAGTTGTTATCATTTCACAATATTTAATTAAATATAATAAATATACATGATATAATAAAACCGTGATGAATATCATTCGTACAATACGTGATACTAATAAAATATCAATTAAATAAATGATACAAAACTGATATCAATAATAAAATGATGCTAATTCATACATATTTGATATAAATTAAATAAATATATGTATTTCAAAATTTTATTGATATCGGTTGGCCATGTATTGCACAGATCAATATGAAGTCACCTACACCCTCTCACGTGCCTATAGTCTCCAACCAATAGTTTCAGTGTATATTATTATTAGGGAATTATTATCAGTCTCCAAACACTTATATTATTATTATAAGTGTTTTGTTTTGCATAAAGTTACCTTTTTAATATATTTTCCTGTAAATGGCTACTACTGTCCACCATTAAAACTTTTGTTTTTGTTTTTGAACACCAACCCACCATTAAAACTTTTGTTTTTTTTTCCACCTTTGACCTCTCCTTTTTATTGATTTAGTAACGTCTGATTGCTCTCACAAACAAACCAAAAATTTTCAAACCGAACCAAAATAAAACTTGGTTCATGTCACTCTTGTTGAAAGTCTGATTGCGGCTACGGTTCTTTCGTATTACTTCTACCCAGCCAAGTGGAACCGAGAACTGACTTAATAATAATTTTCTATACCATCTAATTGATTGTAAGACTAAAAACATAATAAACAAACTAAATAAATTAATATTGGGCTGTATCATAGAATATATTGTATATTTTCATATTCTAGATAACTATAACAAGAATAGGAAACTGAATAACTTAACCCCCAAAGTTTACTTGGTACACAAGTTAGATTCTCTTGTATAAATATAGGGCTGTAATTGTATTCTGTTTAATAAGAAAGTGAGAGAGAAGTTTATTCTAAACCTAGCCGTTTCTAGTTTTACAATGTACAAAATATTATAGTTTTAGGGGTTCACTACTATTTCGTTACATATAGAAAATATGAAAATCCATTAACCTTACTACACCTAGTAGAGACTGTTGGGATACAATCCAAGTCTCACATCTGAAGTTTGAAGGGACTATCATTAATATATAAAGGGTTAGGGTCAATCTACTAATTGCCAATTGGTTTTTAGTTAGAAGCCCATGATAAGCCCAAATTTAACATGGTATCAGAGCTCAAGGTTAAAATTCTGGTGGACCTAGAAGAGTGGATACGGATATGCCTCTTGTTAACCCGAGTAATGGGGGCCCAAGAAGGGGTTTATTATCGATCCAAGTGGGATCGGTTCAAGATGGAGTTATCATCTCGAGGAGGCGAGTTAATATCCCACATGTGGTCCTTGGTTTGAAGGGAAGATTGTTGGGATACAATCCAAGTCCCACATCTGAAGTTTGAAGGGACTATCATTAATATATAAAGGGTTAGGGTCAATCTACTAATTGCCAATTGGTTTTTAGTTAGAAGCCCATGATAAGCCCAAATTTAACAGAGACCCTATGAGAACGATTTGTAACATCACCTCTCTCCCTACACCTATTAGAACGTGGAACCGGAGAACGATTTGGTGTATCAGTAGTCTTTTGTCTTCTTGTCCCTCTGACCCTCCCTCCCTTTCCCTTTGAACAAAATGGTTGCTTTTTTTTTTTTTTGTGCACCCAAATGGTTGCTTAAAATTAAAAAACTTAAAAATATTAAGTTGAACAAAATTGGGTTGAATATTATTCAATCCAGTTATCTCCAAAATAGTGGTTGAACAAGTTGAATATTTTTGTTGTATGATCAGTATATTTTTTCAATTTTTTAAGTTGAATGAATTGAATAGTTTTTTAAAAAAACTTCTTCCACTACAACAAATATCTACATTGATAGCAGTAAACGTTATAATAAGGCATTCATAGTTTTTTCACAAACGCTATGTTAGGCCCCTGTTATCGTAAGTACCACACATACCGACTATAGCAGTACTGCAATGCTTTGTTATCATGCTTTTCTAATTTTTTAAAATAATGTAATAAGTCATTTTTCATACTATCATAGAAGCTTCTACCATAGATCTATAAAAACTATGTAGTTTATTTTACAAAATTTATTTAAATTTATTTATATATAGATATCATATTTCATAAATCATCTATATATAATATAAATATTTTAACCAAAAAAATGTCATACATAAGATCATACCAAGTTTTATCTTAAGTGCAGCCAAGTATATCTTAAGTGCAGCAAGTATTGAAACAAAATAAAACAAACATCCTAAGTGCCACCAACTAGATCTTCCGTTGAACTCGTAACACCAACAACTGGATCTTCACGGCTCTAGTCACACCATCCTCGTCCTTCATCGCCTTAACTAACGATTGTACCTGTGTTCAAGGAAAAGCAAAGCTCTTTCATATTAACTTAATTAAGTCCTTAACTCAAGGCTAAAAAACTAAGAGAAATTCCAGATTATTAGACATTACTACAACTTTGTATAATTCAACTTCTTCCATTCAAATGGTGAAGTTGGTTGAATAATTTTTTACAACATTTTCAATTGTGCAACCATTTGCACCCATAGTATTATTGTTTTAAGGGTATATTGTTTGGTGCACAAAAAAAAAAAAAAAAAAAGGGTATATTGTTTTAAGATTAAGACATAGTCAGTTTCATTACATATATTGTTTTAAGATTAACAAACTGATATTGAAGAAGGAAAGTGGGATTAAAGTAGTGAATTACTTTCTTGAGAACTCAGCAGCCCTCAAGAAACTGACTATGTCTTTCACACATTCTTCTAAGGTGATTCAAGAGCCAGAGAGCTACAAGAAGCCTCTTACACCCAAAAAGCTTTCTCCCAACTGTCAAGTTTTCATTCACTGAATGCAGCTGATAATGATGGTGTGAACATAAAACTTGTTTACATTGAACATTAAATGTAGAAGTATCAATTCTCATGAAAGTTTCAGTTAGCTTATGCTTATCATTTTATAGACAGTTGGTGGCACTTAGGATGTTTGTTTTATTTTGTTTCATACTAGTTATGTGAGAGCGTACTTATTCATTGCTCTAGTGATGGAATTCAATAGAATCAGCGCATTGCCAGATTCTCTGTTAACTCAGATAATCTTAAACCTTCCTACCAAAAGATTGGATTAAGAAGAGCATTTGATTGACTTGATGGAGGAACCTTTGGTTAAATATTTCTGGACTTGACTTAGAGATCATGGAGTTCCCACTTAATGGTCAAGTCTTTGTGAGCTCCATGAAGAGATTTATGTAGACTAACAGAATAATGAAAAAGTTGAACTCAATGATAAGTCAGGTCCAGGAACATCTAAGGAAAAGTCAAATATGGTGTTAATTCTTGGGAACCATATGAAGGAACACTGGAACAGAGATAATATCAGTGATTTTCTCACAACTGAACCATTTTATTAACCAGTTGCGACCCGGTGACGATTCATGAACACTAAAAGGCATATCTCGAGTCATTTTCATACAAATGCATACCTTAAAACCACACAAATCCGTAGAAGGAAACTGATAATAATAACTAAAAAAGACCACTCAAATAACAATTTTCATCATCATTACCAAATAAGAGATCCGAACTTAGAAGAGTTCAGTTTCCTTGTGGGTATGGATCACACAGTCCGACTGCGGGTAAGCCACACAGGTCAAGACATAACCCTTCTCCATGTGACTATCCTCGAGAAACGAACCATCAGACTGGTCAACTTTGCCAGTCACAATCTGACCGGCGCAAGTGGAACACGCACCGGCTCTGCAAGAGTAAGGCAAGTCAACTCCAGCCTCTTCAGCTGCATCCAAGATGTACTGGTCGTCTTGCACCTCGAACTCATCTTCTTGACCATCAGGTCCTAAGAGCTTGACCTTGTATACAGCTGACATCGTGGCACCAGAGTTGGCTGAGCATTTTAAACCAAAAGATCTCGAAACCTTGTTGGTTGATCCAACTGATAAGTTCTTGTTGGTAATGAGCTTGTTAGTTGGCTGACTTCTAAGAACCGCCTTGGTCACGCTAGTCGAAGAAGAGATTCGCACAGTCGCCATATTTTCTTTGTTTTCACCTGCGTTTACAAACAAGTTCACAGTTCAGGGCTACTTGCAAACATTAATCAAAACATAAATCATCTTTTTTGAGTATGTCCATCACAAGTAGCAATGGAAACAAGAACCAAAAACAAATCTGTTCCAAATAGCTAAATATGATGTGAAAATTATACTTTATGGAGCGTAATGAGAAGATTCAAGCTTAAAAGCTATATTAGACCTGCACTCGATGCTCCAAATCATACTTATAAATCTCTAAATCATGTTTAATTATTAATAAGATAAACTCTTAACTCATCAAAGAACTTTAAGGAAAAAAAAAAATATTTAGATGGACTACTTCAACAAATCTCAAAATCAATCAATCGCTTTAAATCAAGAAAAAATTGCAATTAAAAAGATGATTAGAGCATCTGTATCTGAATATAATCCAAGATCAATTCGGTCACTATCATCAGATAACGAAAACAAAATCGGCAGATATTTGAAATTTTTTTGTCCCCACAACAAGTCAATAAAAGAAAAAAAGACAAGTAGTAACATCGATCATCATCAGATCAAAAGACTCAAGAGAACACCTGATAGAAACATCAAAGTCTACGAATCTGAGAATATGAAAGGTGAAACATACCGAGAGAGAGATTAAGGGAGGCGGAGAGTGCGAGAGAGGTGGTTTGGGTTGGTGGAGGTTTGAGAGAGAGAGAGAAGGTGAAAGCAAAATATATAAAAAGGGGACGGCAAGGCAGCGTGGCTTTTGGAAGGCCGTGACGGCCCAACTTGTGCCATCTGACCTGAGACGGCTCTATATGTTCTTTTTTCCTCCCATGATTTTGCTATTTCATATTAAAAATTATGTAAAACATCATATATTATGTCGGATTCATTTTAATTTTTATAAAATAAAAGTTTTGTTATATAATAAAAAATTTATGAGTTAGTTTCGTGAAAGAGAAATAAACTGTATTATAAGATTTTTTTATACGTAATTAAGCGGAAAATAATAACTTTACTTGATATATGAACATGTTTGATATTTAATATTTAGATGTGTACTTTGAAAATACTTTAAAATAGGGAAAATAACCAAAAAAACCTGTAACTATTAATAAAATATATGACAATACTCTAAGGAACTTGGACCCTAATTTTCTTGCATTTATATTTTTTTCTTAATACTATAAAATTACAGATATTTGGTCCATTATGTTTTTTAGGTTCCAAATTAAATAATATTTACCGCGAAAACATATTAAATTAATAATACATATTTTAAGTATGAAAGTCTTTAATTGGTTGATTAAACTATTTTTAAAATAGAGGTTTATAACAAAATGGAACATACTATTTTGAGATTTGGGTACAATGTTTGTTTGTTATAATAATAACAAGTGGCATTTTGAAAACTTACTAACAACTTACAAATTTTCTAGTTATATCACTATGTAATATAAATTTTGTGAAAACTAAAAGTAGTATAAAGAACACTTGCGTTGCGTAATGGCTTTTTGTTGATGGATGAGTGAGACCAAAGGTCAAACTGGGGGAACTTGGCAATTTTCACAATCTTACAACGGGCGTCCCTTGACTCACACCATTGGACGTATGCAACGCTTAGGACCTACCCTAGAGTGGTGTTTTATTTCTTTAGTTTTCTAATCATGTTACTTAATTTGTTTCTCTATTAAACTATTATATGTCGACACAAACCGACGAGACTTGAATTATTTGGTGTCCAATCTTCTCGTTTCTCTTATTGTCTAGTAACAAAAAAACCGACTAGTTATTGAACCATACATGTGATTATTCAACTAAATCACGAAATCAAAACTTTTTTTTTTGTTTTAATAGAAAATATCAAAATGTTTTACCACCTTTAAATGCATAAAAAGACTTGATTATTCATCTAAAACTCTATTTGTAATTGGGATCACAAACCCACATCAATATAATAACCGTATTTTGTGTTACAAAAAAACTAGTTTTAGGATCGTGCTCTGCACGGTAGAAAACAATTATATGTGTGACTAACCGACACTAAAAGAAAAATAATTGTTTTGTCAAAAAATTGTTAGTGGAGATTTTGGCACTCATAAACAATTGAAGACCTCTGTTTTTCTTTCATTATTATGTGCTGAGCTTTAACTGATAACTCATGAACTTCACCAGGACTTTTGTATGTTGTACTTGTATACTTTAATTGTCAAATGATGAAGATTTGAAGGTAAATTCATGTGTTATTGATTGTAATAGAGTTTAGTGTATAGATAGATACTATTTTGATTTTGATACCAATCCCTTGTTTACTCGTCTCAGGTTAACATCTAAACATAGAATATACTAAATCTTACGTTGTCTCCATTGTAATATATGCCTTGGTCGTGTTATTACATAAGAAGAAGTTTGTCAAATGACGAAGTTTGATTATATTGGTTAGCTTTGTTATTTCCCTCCTCATTGTCTCCCTGCATACTTCTTTATGGTTCTAAGGATGCATCAAACATGGTTCGTTGTCTTTGACTCTGTCTTGTTAAGGTTTTATGATAGCTTTAGTTTTTGTTGTATCAGGAGCGGGATCATTCAGGTTCGGCTTCGGGTCTTCGGGATCAGCTCCAACTCCACCAAGGATACTATTCTAGTGTTTCACACGGTAAACTCGGTAATAGTATAAAAAACAATAAGAATAAGGTCCATGCAACTTAGCTGAAACGAGCAAAATGCGCAAAGAAATAGTTGTGCTTGCGTAAGTTGATTATATTGTCTGTTCTTTTGTCAACGATTATATTATATAGTCTGTTCAAAATATCGAAAATATAACGAAGAGAAGCAAATACATATTAGAGAGTGGACCTAGTTGAACGTTGATAATTGGAGGTGGTTCCATCGCTCACGACCTTGCCTAGCTAGTAGCATCATTTTAAATGAGGAGATTTCGAAATTGTCTACCAAAAAAAATCAGTAAAACCCATTCAACTTGCGAGAAAGGAGATATTGTTTTGGGTTAAGATCATTTGAACAAAATTAACATTTTGCAAGCCCTGAGCTATCATCTAAGCATTGTTTTATAATGTTGATCCTTGCCTCTTCAATAAAGATGACACAGTAACTATAGAGACGATATTATCTTTTGTTGAAGATAATTAAAGAGAAATAAGCTTTCGATTCGACAACGCAGAACACACCCTTGATCTTGGAGACTAAACCAAAGGAATCACGCAATCGAAAGAAAACTTCAGTACAGACTGTACAATACTGAACAATTCAAGCAAAAACCAAAATATAAAGGCTTTTGCTTGCAGTCCATTATCTGCGTTCTTGAGAGAGAGTTTTACAGAAGGTATCAAAGAACAAGAATGAAAAGTTGATACATCCAACTATATGATGTAAGGAAATTACCTAGGTATCTAGATATATCTAGATAATTACCTAGATATCTCATAAATTTGTGACTTATGTAAGAGCAGTCCCATTGCACAACTCTTTGGGATGTCTCTGATTAAGGTTGGGAGTCCATTCTGTTTTTGGCCATAAGATTATGTCTGGAAAGTTAAACAATGGCAAGGTAAAATTAAAATTAAATCTAATGGTAGATGATAACTGTTGCTCAGTTCAGACAGTTTTAATGTAATTTGCTTCAGTTCTTCATATTCTTCTTATTCTCCTCTTTCTTCTTGTCCACTTTCCTCTGCTTCTCTACTTACAAAACATTTTTAATAAAAATTATATAAAACACCCATATTTAGGGATGTCTAATGGGAGAAGAAAAAATAAAATCAAGGGGATGAAGATCAAAACTTAAATTAATATTATTTTTAATATTATTAAAAGTTAGAGACACTAATTTGAGGTTGTGCAATGGGTTTGCTCTAAGGAAACTTTTTTCAAACTAATAAAAAGCATATTTTAAGAGGGAAAATGATAGTTGAACAGAATACTGCATAATATATTGTCAACCAAAAACAACTGCTAATTTCAATCCAAACCATATCCAAAGAAGGCACAGATCTCTGAAACAAAAACACAATGCAAAAATTCTGAGATGGAAGGAGTAGAGAAGAGAGAGAGCTCAAAAGATTCTTTGTGGTGGTCCCATGGTGCTCTTCAAGTACAAACACCTTACCTGCAACAGATTCAAATCAATGAGCAGATTAGACAAAGATTTAGATAGAGATTATACACAATCATAGCAATTAGACACCATCATATGATTTAGACTAACGTTTTGCCAGTTCTTCTTCAAGAGAGAGACAAGGAAGTTGACGCTCATTTGCACATTCTGGAAAAGCTGCTTCTCTTCCATGGAAAGGTTACCAACAGCAACACCCATACATAGAACTTTCTTCAACTGGAACTTCACAGTCGCTTTGGTCTCGTTCACCTTACCTTCCAAAGACTCTTGGTGACTCACTAGAGTTGGGAACTTACCTGTTCATCAATCAAGACCAAAAAAAAAAGAAGAAAGTTCAGACAAAAGAGCTTGAAAATGAGACCATTATCAGGACCAATTAGACTCAAAGTAACTAACTGCTCAATCGAGTTATAGAAGAAACTTGCCTGCCTTGTTCAGACCAGGACCAAGAAGACGAGGAATCTGCTTAATGACAGACTCAGAAGCCAAGAAAGCATGGTACTTCTTGGCAAGCTTCTTAACAAGCTTCTTGTTCTTGTTGAGCTTCTTCAAAGCCTCAACATCCATGTAGTCAAGTCCCATTTTCTCAGCCTATCATAAACAAACAACATAACTCTTGCCTCAATCTCCGACACAACACTTGCAGAATCATAACAATCAAATACGATACACAAAAATAAGCAGAGAGATTTGAAATCACCTCTTCAACATGCTGAGCATCTCCAAGCATACAGATCTTCATTTTGGGACGAGGAATGTGAGGGAGCTTAACAGATCCACTGAAACGCTTGTCCTTTTGTGGGTCGTAGTTCTTCAAACCAATCTGAAGCTCCACTGTCTCCACAAAGTTACGCTTCTTCTCATCAGATTTGCCCTTGATAGTAGTAATGGCTTCTCTAACAGCCTCACTCTGAAGCTTACTATATCACAAACAAAACCATTTCACCAAATTAGATTAAAGTAATGTACTTTAACGTTCAATTAAACAAGCAACATCAAAATCTATGATCCATTGAGCAAACTACTCTCTAAGCCATCAATCTTAGCAAAATCAGCCTACACTAAACCTATAGCAATAAAAGGCGCAAAGGAAAGATTTTTTAAAGTACCTCATCTTGAGTTACTTCTCAGTTCACGAATCTCAGTTCCTGGAAACGATAAAGCAAAACAATAAGAGATCAATTAGAGAGAAACAAAAATAAGAAAATGTTCAATTTAGAGCTAAGACTCTTGAAATGACTTAGTATTCAGATAAAGCCAGCAGAAATCGAAAACGTAATAGTGAAAGGTCATGAAATTACAACGAACGAAAGAGACGAAAAGAGAAGTGACGATGTGTGGAGAGAGACGAACCTGTGAATGGTGAAGGAAGCGGAAACCCTAATTATGTTTCAGAGGCGGCTGAAGATTTTATACCAAGGAAGATGAACAAATGAAAGGAAGACTAAAAACCTAGTTGGATTGATTTCGTTTCATGATGGGCCTTTGTTACACAGTTGGGCCGGGTTGCCTGTGATTATTACTAATTGGATATATGATTTTAATGAACTTGAAAATTCAAACAAAATTATGTGTTATTAATATGTGTTATTGGTTCTATGATTTATAAATACTAAGTGAAAAACAGAAAGATTCAAATTCAAAGATAAAATTTTTTATTTCTGGCAGGTGGCGTCGGGGTCTCTTCCTGTGAAGGAGCGGATTGCTCATAGGGGAATTCGGTGTGATGTTACGTGTCAACGGTGTGGCTCGGCAGTAGAGACTATCAATCACGCCCTTTTTGAGTGTGCACGTTTGCGTTTGGTCTGGGAGTTAGCTCCGGTCCAGGTGTCTTTGACTGGTTTTCCTTTTGGATCTGTGTATTCAAATTTAGCTTTTCTTTATTCCAACACTTTTACACATCTGGGGGGACCGGGTATTGGTTATTTATTGCCTTGGATTTTGTAGACAATTTGGAAAGATAGGAATAAGAAGGTCTTCCAAGGGATTGAGGCAGAGCCAAATGATATTATGATTCAGGCAACAAACGATAAACTTCTTTGGGAGGAGGCAAAATATGTTTCTGAAAATTACTTGGTTCCCAAGGTTGTGGAGGAAAGAAGTTCTTTGCCTCGCTGTCAGGTCGACGGCTCCTGGAAAGGTTCAGATCCGCTGGAAGGTTTGGGTTGGTGGTATGGTAACAATGATGATAGGACGCTACTTATGGGGGCTCGCAGTTTGCGTCGTAGCCCCTCTCCTCTTCACTCGGAGTTACAAGCTTTGTTATGGGCTATGGAGTCTCTTAAGATGCTGGGGATAGATTGTTTCAATTTTGAGTCTGATAGTTCCGAATTGGTGGCGATGGTTCAGGCACCCGACGATTAGCCAGCCTTCTCCTCCTTGCTAGAAGAGTTTATCTCTCTCAGAGCATCATTCTCATCCTTTACCCTGTCCCAGATTCCGAGGACGTTAAACGCGCGCGCAGACTGCCTGGCCCGCTCTTCTAGATCTTTAGTTTCTGAAATTTCTTTTGTAAACTCTTCTCCTCCAAGTTGGGCAACCAACTTTGGAGTCACCTTTTAATTTATTTAAATGTTTGGTTGAAAAAAAAAAAAAAATTATTTCAAAATCACAAATCATCAATCCAATAAAAGTTCCTAAATTTTTTTATTAAATAAAAAACATTAATTTAGCTCATTATTTGAATCTCTTAGGCCATCCTTATTGGGGGAACACCAAGGCTGTTCTAAACCCAATTAAATTAGAAAAATATTAAATAGTTTGTTTAGAACTTTTTTTTTGGTCTTCAATAAGAACAGATTTTTGCAGAGTTCTAACTCGACGTGGCAGTCCGTTATTGGTTGATTTTTTTTTGCAAAGGAGAATATATGGAATAAATTTGGACATTAAACTATGTATTAATTAAATAAAATATTTGTGTGCTTTAATTAATTAAGTAATATGTTTGTTTGTTTGGTTTTTTTTTTTTAAATGTTTTTTTGTTTCATAAAAATTTAGTATTGTATTTTGAATTTTAGTAAAAGGTTTTTAAGTTTGCAATTTAAATGTTATTTTTTAAAGTTTTTATAATTGTAATATGTTTAAAATTATTATATTATTAAATCTTATGATCTTAAACATGTTCTCCCAATAATAAACTTCTTAACAAAATATCTAAACTAATGATCTTACATTATTTTTATAATATTTTTATTCTAAGAACACTCAAAAGTGTTCCCCAATAAAGATGCCCTTATATGAGTTTTTGATTTGATCAATCTTTATGCATGAGAAAATTTGGATGAAACAATGACACTTTGAAAACATTTGATGGCCGATAAGTTTGAAATAAAGTTATTCGATAATAATATAATATAAAGCTAATTAGTGATAGTCATGAATTTTTTTTAAAAAGATCCATCAGACACAGAAACTTGTATCAAGCCATGGTATAAACCCAAGTAACAACAACATTAAAGAATCATTCCAACAAACGGACAAACAAAAACAAAGAAATGTTAATCACCTCCTTCGACATGTTTCAAGCATAGGCGGATATTCATTTTCGGGCAGGAACGTGTGGGAGCTTAACAGATCCACTTAAACGCTTATCTTTCTTCTCCTCGATAGTTCTAATGGCTTCTCTAATAAGAGCCTCAGTCTGAAGCTTCTCCTTATGTTTCTTCTCTTTCATGATAGTTGTAATGGCTTCTCTAACAGCCTCACTTTGAAGCTTCACTGTCCCCTTAGAGTTATGTTTCTTCTCCTCAGATTTGTCCCTAGTAGCTGCAGTGGCTTCTCTACAAGCCTCAGTTTGAAGCTTACTACTATATAACCAACAAATCCATTTCACCAAATTAGATCAAGCAAATAAACAAGAGCTTTAAGCTGAACCATGTGATTAAGCAACAACAACTCTCTAAACATATCAATCTTAGCATGGTAATATATAAACAAACAATAAAACTATAACAATAGAGATCTCTATATAAATATTATTCATATTGAGTTCCTTCTCCTCAGATTTACGCCTGGTACATGAGATATGATCATACATACAATTGAGAAATGGTATCCTTCTCCTCAGATTGTATGTACCAACGACCAAACCCATTGGAACTCAGATTTACAGAAATACGACATATGATCCATAGAGCAAGAAGACAACTACGTACAAACTCTCTAAGCCAACAATATTAGCAAAATTAGCGAACACTAAAACTATAGCAATAGAGATCTATATGAATATTGGTAGAGAAGCGTGTAAAAGAAAGCTTTTTGAAGTACCTCATCTTTGAGTTTTATTCTCAGTTCACGAGTCTCTGATCCTGGAAATTCAAAAAGCTAGCAATAAGACGAAACGAGAGAAGTGATGATGTCGGAGAGAGACTAATCTCTAAGGTGAAGAAAGGGGGAAACCCTAATCTAGGTTGGGTGTATATTCATTTAAAAGTAAATATTATATATTAATTAAAATGCTATGATTATGATATAAAAAGAATTTTTCAAGATATTATGATTTTTTAATATTAAAACCATTAAAAAAGATTGTTTACAATAATCTTATTATATAAACCTTGGTTCTCAAAGTTAGTAGCTCACCAGATCGTGACACGGGTTAATTTTAACGATCAGATATCAAAGTTAAAAACTCACAAGATCATGACACATGTCAATTTTAACGATCAGAGATCAAAGTTAGTAACTCATCAGATCATGACACATTTCAATTTTAAAAAGTTAGTAACTCACCAGATCGTGACACATGTTAATTTTAACGATCAGGGATCAAAGTTAAATATTCACCAGATTATGACATGTGTCAATTTTAACGATTAGAGATCAAAGTTAGTAACTCACCAGATCGTGACATGTGTCAATTTTAACGATTAGAGATCAAAGTTAGTAACTCATCAGATCGTGACATATGTCAATTTTAACGATAAAAAATCACAGTTTTCAAGCTTGGTAAAACAAAACATATTATAATTGTAATCTTATTATATTAAAAACAAACAACTAAAATAAATATACTATGTGTCATCTATATCAAAGTTTCACTGTTACAAAGATTCTTAACCACTACCTGGTAAAATAAATATACTATATGTCATCCATATTTGGTCGTATAATTATACTATATAACCTAGCACATTAAATTTTATGTCTTTGTTTGCACACAAAAAAAAAATTATGTCTCTATGGTTAGCCAATTACGGACATTGGGTACTGCAAGAAGATTTGTGAAGGCACATGCAAAGAAAACGAAGATCATGGAGAACCGATCTTTTTATTATATTAAAAATCTTATTATATAAAGTTGGATTTTCAAATTAGCCACATGTCAAGTATACTGATGAAATGTTGACACGTGTCCAAAATTATTATTTTTCAAAACAGCTAATTGAAAAATAACATTAAATCTAAATAAAATTTACATGTTTATCTATAAAAAATTCTAAATCAAAAAGGAAAATTAACAAAACTAATATATTTTCTATTGTAGGCTACTTATGTTATACGTGTTTTCTCAATAAGAGTTTGACATGTATAAACAAAAAAGTAATTCACTAAGCATGTATATTATTATTAATAAATTATATCAAAAGAATAAGTTGAGAATAATTAATAAATTATCCCCCTCTCCAGGATAATGTCGCCCTACTTTTGATTCGGGTAAAAATAAGTTGAGAATTTATGATTCGAGAATATTTGAGACGAGGTCATAACTTTAAGTTGTTTTGGTACAATTAGATACTTCTGAAAAGTAAATAGGTCGTTGATCCTTAACGTGATTATGACATATGTCATGTTTTGGATTGTATATAAAGTTTCTATTTTGTATATCTGAATTATCTAAGACTTATATATACCATCATGATTATAATTTTCAAATTTTTATTTTATTATATTATATTATATTTCTTTCAATTTCTCAATTTTTATTGGATTAGTCATAAAATCATTGTAATTGAGTAGATAGTTTTCACCAGTTGTTCATCCAATATATTTGGAGTAAAAAAAAACTTCATGGTTAAAGAAATTATGTTACAAAACAATTTTAGTAATTATAAGAACTATAATTATGCCAAAATGAAAGTAAAGCAACATAAAATTTGTTTAATTTGTTTAGAAGACATTTTATAGATGGTGATAAAGAGTATACTTTAACAATAAAATAATTTTGGGTGTAAGAACATATTTTCAATGGTAAAACATAGAGTAAAATTGTATGTGGTTACTTATTAGATGTTGCTTTGATGAATTTGCTGCATGTAAAATATTATGTGAATAAGTTGTGAAACGTTTTTTAAATTTGACAATAATAATATTTGTAATGATGAATATTTGACAAAAGTTTTAGTGGGATAGAATTTAGCTTTAAATTATGATAATATACTAAAAATATAGAAATATAAATAAATGTATGAAGGTAAATACAAATATTCTCTAACTTAAATTATTTATATATTTACTTTAGAAAAAAAAATTCTTTATATATTTTTGAAAAATTGTTTTAGATTTAGGATTTATTTTTTCAATCAATTTTTAAACCCGCACATCGTGCGGGCCCTTATCTAGTATAAAATAAGGTCTAGTATTCACTAGATCTTAATTCGCAATACATGTTATTTGTGACTAAATTAATTTAAAGTTGTTTTTATTTGTTAATTTTGTTTATTTTGTTTAGTGTTTAAGATTGTATAATTATATTTTGGTTGTTAATTTTATGATTTAACCTGAGGCTTACCGCAAGAAAAATTTGTTTTTTTATATAATATTAATTTAATAAACTTAATTAGATATGTATATAATACTCTAGTATTGATAGTGTTAACAAAATAATAAAATAGTGTAGCCCCGACTTAATAATATTTTAACTTTTTAAATGTTTTCATTCTTTAAAATAAAGAACTGGAGTACACCAGATAAAATTTATAAATTTGTTTGTCTCATAAATCAATCTCCCTACTAATTCGTATTTGGAAACATTTTGGTTCTTTTTATAGCATGACTCTATATCATTGCCCTATTTTCCAAGGGATGTGGGGCGCGGTATACAAATTTTTTTATTCATCGATTGATTAATATATGTCTGTTTAAATTTTTTTGAATCACATCATATGCAGAAAAAATCATAAATTTTATTAAGTATATGTATTATATAATAATTCAAAATAATTAAATATAAGATCAAATAAAAATAGAAGAAGAATCATATATTTATGTTTGAGTTTGGTAGAGAGATTTACGAAAATTAGATAAAATTCAGAAATATTTTTTTCTAAGGACTTTCTATGTAATTAAGTATAACTAAAAGGGTATATTATCAAATGTTAATATAGATGTATTTTGTGTATTGTTGTTAAAAAAGAAATTTCAAAAATGCATTTTTTACAAAGTCAGTTTTTAAAATATCCTTCATCTCAAAATAATTTTCAAAAATATTTCATCTTTAAAATATATTATACTAGTATTTGTCCCGTGCGTATGCACGGAATTATTATTTATGATTATATAATAATAATATATAACTCCTTATTAATTTGTGAGAAAGTAATATATTATTTCAATTATGAGATGGTCTCAAAATTACGCAACCTAAAAATAATACACCTTTGTTTCATGTTCATAGTAGATGATCAATACTTTGTATATGCGAACAAATTAGCAAATATATAAACATTAAACATTTAAAAATAGAAAATTCAATTTGATCGTGAAAATTTAAACATGACAGAATTGTATTAACATTAAAAAAAGAAAAAAAAAATATGATAAAGGATAACCATGAACGTACACTTGTTGTTGATCTTGAATTGGCCCTATAGCACTCCCCTTAACAGAAAACATCCTAAAAAAGTAAAAATGATAGTTAGATCCATGTGAGAGAGGATCCTCCTGCTTCTTTATGGGTCTACATGTATCTTTTGCGAATCCTGACTATAGCTGCTCCTATATCCATCACATGGATCGTGTGCTTGAAAGATCGTTATGCGACTTCTCGAAGAGATCTACACCCTACGCTTTGGGTTCTAAAGCAATCCTCAACCGACTATATCACCATAGTCTTCCGAATCTTTGTTGACATGCTAGTTCATGTAGTTCATCCTGCTCCGGCAAGAACCAAAACATTGATTCCTTTATCAACGTCAGAATGTCTTGTGACTATGACCAATCTGTCGTCCTTCGATTCTCTCTAGGATGATGTCTCGATTAACCAAGATCTCACATGTGCCAATATGCTACCAAGCTTTTGTCTCACAGCTCTTTTGGTTTCAAAATCGATGAACCTTATCTTTTTTCTTTTAGCATTGGGGAATGCTTTGCATTGTAATGTTTTCAACTTTGGATCCCTTAGATCCTTGTACTTGGTTTTGTTTGCATAAATGAAAGCAAGTGTTTGTCCAAAAAAAAAGATAAATGTGAAAAAATAACAATCATCAAATTAGTATATCTGTAGGTGCAATGAATGTTGTTATAATATTGACATGAATAATAAAAATCGTAGAGGTGAATGTAGTACCAGTATATGAGTTATCATTATATAATTTTCTGGAATATCTCTTTAAAAACAAAAGTATTTGTTTTCGTATCTCAATTCCCCTCCTCACCAACAATTAGGATCTTCCAACTTAATATATAAAAATCATAATTAATATAAGTTGAAGAGAAATTATATGAATATGAAGAAAAGTTTAAACATTTACCTGTCTCATATTGGTAATTGTAGTTTAGATGAGGAATCAGGAAAAAAAAAGAATGGAGATGAGAGAATTACACAGGAGATGTAGTTTAGAGTCAACAAAAAACGATGGAAAAGAGAAGGTTAGAAATAAAATAAACTGAATTATGATTTAAATAAAAGTGGAATCAGTTGTAAAATCACCTTGAACGTGGAGATATTAGTGGGAGAAAAATCAGGAATTTTTTTTGCTTACTTTCTTTTGCTCGACAATTGTTTTTAGTTGTGCGATAAATGTTTTATTTTTTAAATTAGAAAAACCTAAAATCTGATATGGCAAGATTTAATTGGCTAGGTGACTTGTGATTTATAGTATAAAGGATTATATATAAAATATATATATGTAGGAACACAAAAAAATAGAAGATGAATAATTTTGATCTACAACATTCAAAGGAAAACACTAGAAAAAATAAAGTATTAACATAAAAAGTCGTTAAAAGAGTCGATAATACCAACCATTACCGGATATCACCGAATAGCAAAGCTTAACTATATTTAAAAAACTCATTGAAAAAAGTTTTTTATAAGCATGCATTGATGCATCCATCCCATAAGTCTCCAATTCTTTCTATAAGTTTATTCTCGACTAAAATTGTGTTGGATTTCCTAGAGAAAAAGGATAAACATTGAACACTTATTTTTAGTGTGAAACTCGTTGTAGAATGTCCAATGGTTAAAAGCAAAAAAAAAAATCCAAGGTTTTTTTTACTTTACCTGTGTTATATTCAAACCCCACAAATATGGGTTTTTTGTTTAAATCCGTTAATTTTTTTTTGAAGGAATTAGTCCATTGCAAGTTGAACTAATCTTTGGCAAAGTAACCATAAAATCCAAATTAGAAAACATTATTTATAAGTTAATATTATGAAACGAAAGGATGAACTTATTGTCAATGGACAAAAGATCCTTCTTTCTGAAATATGACAAAACGTGATCATATAGGAGAAAAAGGACGAGGAATACACTTGTTGTGAGACTTATAAAGGAAAAATCTTTCGCGTTTCGGGTTTATAATTAGGTTGTTGTTAAAAGCAACAACAATTTTTTTTATTTTACTGCCAATATAATTACAACTTTTTCCACTTTATTAATCTATATAATCTTATTAATAATATACGCATGGGTTTTTTTTTTTCTTTTATTCTGGTTTTAATATACGCATAGTTGATTATGTTATACTAATACAATATCATAAATTTCTCAAAGAAACTTTATTTACACTTTTTACCTCTCTCGGAGATTCTGCGATTGAGGAGGTACCTGAGGCCCGGGAACTTCCACATTATTTTCAGTTCTTCCATCATCAAAGTTCTGAGAATAGCTACTCTGATCATATCGGAACATGCTTCCGTCACGCGTTGAAGGTTCACGTTTTGGCTTTGCACACAAACAACCCATATTTTTAAAAATCTTTACTTGCGCAGTTCGTTAATTAGAATAATGATTTTTTTCTTCGCGATATAAACCGTTTTTATTTGTTAGATTTTGTTCGATGTTTGAGATTTTGGCCCTTGTTAAACTATTTTCTGAATTAATTTTTAGGATAATACAACTACTTGTTGTTAAAGGAGAGAAGCACCAACGTTTTACTGATAAATTAAAACGATCTCTATAGTGATATCTTTATATAGTTGGTGTTTGGGAGAAGATGATCATCTCTATTTAATGATTTTTCATGTGCTCATTAATAAATATTAGATGCATTGGATCATCATGTCATAATTACACCGTGTAAATGATAACTAATCATGATCATATATTATTCAATCGTTTGGCACGTGTTTATAGTTAAAAAAAAGGGAGTACAAATTTTATCCAGATACTTTTGTATATAAAGCAAAGTAAAATATGATTAAATTTGAAAAAAGAAAAAAAAAAAAAAAAGAAAAAAAAGAAAAAAAAAAGACAAAAAAAAGAAAAAAAAATAGACAAAAAAAAGAAAAAAAAAGAAAAAAAAAAGAAAAAAAGAAAAAAAGAAAAAAAAAAGAAAAAAAAGAAGAAAAAAGAAAAAAAAAGAAAAAAAATGAAAAAAAATGAAAAAAAAGAAAAAAAAATGATTAAATTCTCCACGCAAAAATCTATGCGAAGATTATTTCTGATAAATTTATCTATTTACTTATTTAAGCAACTCTTTAAACAAATAACCCTACTCTATGTAAAATATTACACAAAATGTCACTATATTTTAATATAAAATATAATAACAGAATCTTAATATTAATTTGTTGTAACTTAAAAATGATTATCCAAAAAATAGTAATTATTAATTTATTACATTACAAGAAATCATTAATAAAATAATTTTGAAATTATTTAATAAAATAATAATAAAATTATTTCAAAATCATGTAATAAAATAATTAAGCAAATTCTATTTATTGTTTTAGAAATCTTAGGAAACAATAACAAACTATTTAGAAAATTATAAAACTTATATTTATTTATAAAACTAAAATTAAATACTTACATATCTAAATCATTTAATAATAACAAATATATATTAAATTTAGGATACAACATTGTTTATATTTTTAAAATATATCTATATACTTATTTAATCTATGTTGTTAAAAATTTAACCAGTTCTGATGTGACATACTACGAAAATGCTATTGTATTTTAATTATTCTAATAACTAACAAAAAAAAAGTTTAGATTTGTTTACAAAATAAGAAAACTCTATTTATTTTTTCATAAATCTTAGGAAATAATAACAAACTATTTAATTGGCTAAAACTTAATTGGTTATACACAATATTTACTATATAAACAATACTAAGTGTATAATATTGATAATATACATAACCTAATTGTAATTTTCACCTATAAAATTAATATACAACATGTTATACCAATTTGTAAATTTGGTATATTAAGATCTCTAAACACGATCACATCAATTTGTAATACCAAATCACGGATCAATACATATTTTGTTTGATTTTTTTTGGCTTTACCGAATGTATAATTAACGAATTTGATATTGCACCAACCCAAAATAGTAGTACCAACTACGGGTCGAAATCAGAGTATGACCTTAAATAAATTAAATATATGATTTTATAAAATGTATAGAATTAATAAATTTTTTACTATTATTTTGTAACAAACAAATCCAAATTTACATAAATATTTCCTCACGCTGGTAACATTATTCTACAAAATATTAACGTGTATTTATGAGTCGGGTAATAAAACTGGTAATGAGATGGGTAACGAGACGCTCAAAATTAAATTAATATCCGATACTCGATCATGAATATACCCTTCACTCGACCCTAAAGCTGCGGGTACCTTTTTCGGGACGGATACAAACCGAAAAACAGGTCCAATACGGGTATCGGTAGTAGTTTCCAGGCCTACCTATTAGTAGTTTAATATGAATCAAAATTCACCATATAGTACTATATTATATAACATGTAAATGAATGATACAACATAAACATAATATTAACAACTAACAAAATAAAAAAAAATTCCCGCACTACCAGCGCGGGTTATTATCTAGTATTATACTAAAATAGCAAAAAATTTAACAAAGATGAGACAACATTTATAATTAAACAAAGAAATTTGGAATAATGACCAAAACGAATTTGGAATAATATCCAAGAGTGATAAATTATGCGATAAGACTTCATAAGATTTTGACATTTAAACACTAATTTATTAGAATTTGACATGTGTCTAGATAATATAATTTGAAAAGATAAAAAAAAAAATTAAAAAGGCTTAAGAAGCTTTAAATTTTATTATATAAAGCTTGATGTCAAAGTTACTAATTAACAAGATCGTGACACATGTCAAATAAATTAATTAGATGTTGACATGTGTCAAATATTTCATTTTTTAAAAAATAAACGTAGTAGGACAGCTAATTATATTTACAAGATTTTACATGTTTATATTTTAAAATTTTTACTTTTCTAAATAAAAAAAGGAAAACTAACAAAATCTATATATTTTCCATTGTATGCTAATTATATTATACTAGATGAGGACCCGCCCGATGTGCGGGTTTGAATTTTTATAAATTAAATTAAATTTAACAAAAATATATTAAATTTTTTTGTATATTATTTATAAATTTTATTTTTGTTATAATACATTTATTTATATCCATTTACAAATCTTTTATGTATGTTACTATTAAAAGTATATATTTTTACACCTAAATATACTCTATGTTACAAATATATTCTTTATCACCACCTAGAAAATGTCTATACGAACACCTTAAGCCAACTATTTTACTTTCACTTCTGCATAGTTTTTTAATTACTAAAATTGTTGGCTCAAAAAATATTTTGAATAAAAAGTATATTACATAATATACTAATCAATGATAATCAATGATGTATCATCACAATAATGTATGACCACCATGGAGAAAACCTCGGCTCCGCCCTCATCCCTTATAGAGAGAACCTTGCGTCCAACCTCCTCCACCATGGAGAGAACCTTGGCTCTCCTTTCCACCCTTGGGGAGATAACCATGCGTCCAACCTCCTCCACCTTCCTCTCTTGGAGAGATAAACTTGTGTCCAACATTCTCCACCATAGAGAGAACCTCGGCTCTTCCCTCCTCTTGTGTGGAGAAAAAAAGTTCACGTCTTTTTGTTATCTCAAAATGGCTTGCTCCGACAACCAATGAAAGTAAAAACCTTTTTCTAACATCACAAAATCTTTTGATAGTAACTAATGTTAAATTTCTTAATATATTCATGAAGGTGTCTTTGACACACTATTATGTAGCCACTGTCTCTGTAACACCTCAACCGCCACCTAGCTTTGTGAGCCCATGTCCACTCTCAGTCCAATCTATCTATGTTTGTTGTAAGCTTGTGTTTGATTAGCCTATTTTATCCATCCATTAGGTTGATAAGCTTATACTCGTTATCTCTCTTTTTTTCCAATCTATCTATCTATGTTTGTTGTAAGCTTGTGTTTGATTAACCTATTTTATCCATCCATTAGGTTGATGAGCTTCTACTCGTTTTCTCCCTTTAGGATTGAATGAATAATGGTAAATATTATGTTTGCAAAAAAAAATAAGGGTTTATGACCAACCAATCAAAGTTGAGAAATTAGAAGAAAATTAATTTGACATAATTAAAGAAACGATAGAAAATTATAAGCATAGGAATATATGAATCCCAAATAATTCAAAGATATAAATTTTTTTTTCGGCAAATCAACATATATTGATATCAAAAAATGTTTACAAAATACAGAATCGATTCAAAACAACCGTTTACGCAAATATAGGAAATTATTACAATTTCGATGAAAGAGTGGAGAGTAACCATGCTATCTTTAGACTTATAGGCTAACAGATATGATCTGTTATGTCCCCCTTTCACATACTTTTTATTGGCTAACAGCATATAGCTGAGACTCCAAAATGCTCTTGGCATAACTTTAGTTGATAGGAAAAACTGAATTGTTGCTTGAAATGAATCTGGAATCTGTCTTCTGAAGGTTGATAGAGCATGCCATATTTGCCAATCAGAACACCACTGTCTGTACATAGTCACCAAGATTCCTTTGAAATCCTTTGGAAGATGTAGTCCTCTTACCCATGTATGTCTTTGATGCCACCGGAATAAAGTTGAAAAGATTTTTAAAGGAATAAAGCAAAGGTAAGATGTCATCGAATCCCTATATCTCTCATTCTCATCAACGATGTTAATGAGACAAAAGCTAATCTCTTCAATTTGGTTTATCCGAATAAAGAGAGAATACCAATCATGTAAGATGAATGGTTCATGTCTCAGTTTATTCAAAGATATAAATATAAATAAAACAATCTAAAAAAACTACAATAAATTTATAAATACAGTATTAGGAAAAGAAGACACATATATTAATCTTTTTGTGGGTCAACATATTAATCTTACCTATTACCAACTGAAAACGGAGAAAGTAGGAGAAAATTTTGGTTTAAAAAAATAAGAAAATTTATCCAATGAAAAAATTTCCTAATTAAACAAAGTTGAAAGTAGTGTTTTTGAATAAGACTATTCACATATACGATTTATGTTTAAATAGAAGTTAGTATTTACAAAATTTAGAATTAATAATTAATTGTATATTTTCCTTAATCCCTTTCTTATATTTTTTGTAGAATTAATAACGTTAAATTAAAAATATGTACATAATATTTCGAATTTTATGAAATATAGATATATATATATATTATCTCCTTATAATTATTTTTAAAAAACTTTGTATTTTTTTTTATAAATTCTGTAATTTTTGATAATTATCTTTTCACATTATTAATATTTTTTTAAACAAAATATTTTATTTTTGTTGTAATCAAATTCCTCCTATTAAATATTAAATTTTACACATGTCAAAATCTGAGATTAATAACTTGACACATGTCAAAATCTTGTTAATGGCTAACTTTCAAAATCCAACTTTATATAATAAGATGTGTGTTCTCAATAAAATTTGACATGTGGAAGCAAAAACAAAATTAATTAAGCATGTATATTAATCAATGAATAATGAATAACAAAGTTAAAAAGAATAACATAAGTTATTTAACATAATTTAGTCGGATATAAATTGTATTTATCGTTGTAATATAAATTTTTATTGTAAGTAAGCACACAAAACCTTGAAAGAATAATGAAATTAAAAAGAAAAAATTTCAATATATGGTGTGTATTAGTATAGTTTTACATGTTTTATTTTAAAGATTTGAATGCATGTAGTAATATGAGAAACCTAGAAAAAATAGAAAAAATGAGTTTGTAGGAATGAATTTTTGGTTAATTGATGAAAATTTACAAAAGTATTACTTATGAAATTATGACATATAGAAGAATAATATTTAGGATATTTTTGGATTTCCAAAATTTTTGTGGATGTTAACTGATTTTTTACTGATTATTTTTATTATTAAATTTAAAATACTAACCAATATACATATTTTTTATGATGCTCACATTATGATACAAATAATGGTTTTTTATTGCATATTTTAAAATATGGTTTATTAGGATAGTATAGATATTTATATGGCACTCCATGTCCTATAAGAATTTTTGGATAAAAACACAAATATTAATAAATAATAAATATTATGTCATTTATTAAACTTCAACCAAGAAGAAAATATACTGAAAACGATCTATTTCTCCACGAGAAGTATCATGTCAAGCCAGATAGAGCTCAATCTATTACCGCACTCTATATAACTCTGAGAAAATATTTCTCAATCTCTATCTCTCCGACTCCATAGTTCAAGATCTATATCTCTTTTGGAACATAGTTTTCACTTAATTACCTACAAACATCAGTTTTGCTTGGTTCACTATTTACTGAACCAACTAAATAAAATAATAAACCAAATCTAACCTAATCTAAACCGAATTCAATTAATTAAAACAAATTAAAAGAAAAAAAAAAGAACATGATGATTTCCTTATGTTGGCTTTCTCCGATGATGGTGACCGGTGATGGTGATTGGTGGCTAACTGGCTATAGATCTATTTTGCAGTGGTTCATCTCTTCGTCTTATTCTACCTCTACGCTTTGATCTGCTTCACAATCAGAGCTTCATCAGCTTTGATTAAACCCAAATCGAGAATTCATTGTTGAATATGTCATTGTGGTTTGTGTTGATTTTTTTTTCTGGGTTTTGTATTTTTCATATTTATTTTGAGATAAGTAATCGAATGAATATAGAAAGAGTTCAATAAAACAAATTTAATAATTGAGATGTTGGGTTTGGCTAATTAGATTGTTGTTTTATGATCTCTAAAATCTCCGCAAAAATTCACCTTGATCTTCTCTTTCTTAGCAATCATTAAAGAGAGACATGAATTAATTTTTAAAGATGCAAATTCAAAATAAATATGAAACTCATCATAACAGTTCAAGAGAGACATGAACTAATAATTTTTATTTTCCAAATAAACAGAATCTGGAATTAGAAGGAAGGAGAAGAATGAAGAAGACGAAGAAAGAAACGCACTTGGACTTGGGTCTTTTTTCTATTATTAAAAAAATCAATAAATTGATATAACTGGTTTGGTATCGGTTTTAGTAGTTTTCTATCGGTTTTAGTTCATAAACCGATTAAACCCAAATATGTGGGGAAGGGAGAGATAGATGGAGAACTACTTTCTCAAGGAAAACTAGCACGTGATCAAAGATTGAGCTATATCTAGCTTGATGTGATATTTTTTATGGGAAAATAGATCATTTTCGCAAAAATATACTGCATAGTTCAAATAGTCATAAATTGTTATATTAATAACTTTACATAAAAATTTGAGAAAATATTATAAAATAGAGCAAAAAAACCTTAAAACTCTTATATAATGGAACTGAGAGAGTATTAAAATGAAATATGAGAGATTTATATTCAATATTAAAATGTTACAAGATAAAATCTAAAAACATGTATATTACTACTTAATTGTTCTCAATAATCTTTTAAAAATGTTACCCGTTAATAACGCAGGCCTTATCTAGTTTAATATAAAGTCTTGGAAGCAAAAAAATTTACCAATCATGCTTTTAGAACTTTATCTTTTCTAAAAGCTTTCAAAGTCAAACTGCTCACTTTTATACATTGTTTAAAGTCACAAATCTGAAACTTTTTGGGCAGTAGAAAATAAATAAAAATAAAACTTTAGTTTGTCTTTTCTCTTTTTTTTTTCTTTTTTCATGATGATTGAAACCTTATTTTTCAATATGTGTATTTATCACAAATATATTTTGATTCATTAATAATATATTTTTATTTATATTATTTTGAGATCCATTTTCATAATTAGTTTTGTATCAACAACCATTATAAACCCTAATCAATTACTATTAACTATGGTTCCTCGATCCAAAAACCAAACCATATCTTTAAATTTATTTGTTGAAAATATTTATTGATTCATTTTTTTGTAAACTTTTATTTTTAATAAAATTCAATACATTGTCACATAAATATATTCTTAGCACAATTTATATCTATTAAAAAATTTAAAATAAAAATAACAGTCACAGTTACTATAGTTTTTGTTACCAATCGTATTTTAAAAGTTAAAATTTTTACAATTACCTTGTTAATCGTATTTCTTTTCACCAGTTACTTTGTATTTTATGGTAGATGTAGAAGGATATGAATAAAATGGTTTTTCAAGGCACGCAGCTCGCGCCTGATGAGGTGATTAATCAGGCTGTAAGTAAAAAATTATTATGGAAGGATACACAGTCTCAAACAGTGGTTCCCTCAAGTAGCCCTGATCCTAGTCCTGGGCATTCGGGTACTCGGGTCGGATATGGTTCTTTTGGTTACACAAAGTTTTTATCCATTTAAGAACTGATAAGATTCGGTTTGGATATTGGTTCGGTTCCTATCGGTTTCGGATCGGTTCGGTTCTATACTTTTTGGAACCAAACCAGAACCGAAACTTGAATATTCAAACTTTGGTTCGGGTATAATGGACCC
The DNA here is from genome assembly GCF_030686135.1 of Camelina sativa. Lineage (NCBI taxonomy): Eukaryota > Viridiplantae > Streptophyta > Magnoliopsida > Brassicales > Brassicaceae > Camelina > Camelina sativa. The sequence goes on along the minus strand of NC_141884.1, from coordinate 19,200,653 downwards.
ATTTGTACCCAAATGTAGCAAAATACCCGAAAATGAAAACAAAAGCCTGAGACATCAAAGTTTAAAACTTCAAAATTCAAACTTATTTCCTAACAACAAGAGTTCAGACATCAAACACCAAAGTTCAGAGTTCAAACAACAAGAGTGATACAAACAAAATTCAGTCATCAAACACCAAAGTTCAGAGTTTAGACAACAAGAGTGATACAAACAAAATTCAGTCATCAAACACCAAAGTTCAGACATCAAACTATCAAAGGTTAAAGCTCAGACTTCTCACAATAAAGAGACAAAGATCAAACTTAAAACTTAAAACTTGAAACTTGAATGCTACTTGAAACCGTCCTTGGCTTGGCTGCTTGCGAGTTGAATTCATTTTAGGATATCAAACTCTACATAACAAAACAAAAGATAATTAGTTCAGTAATCAGTAGTAAGACATCAAAAGTGTTTCATCAAAGAGACATCAAAATTAAAATTTGATTTGAAATTGGAACTCACTCTACAGTCCTTGCAAGTTGAACTCAGGATCAAACTCTACATAACAAAACAAAAGATCAATTTTCAGAAATAGAAAGTATAGAGCACATTTGAGTTAAAAGAGTTTAAGAGAAGATATTACCTCTCATGAGATCATCTTGCAACACCACATCCGCAAGCATTTGTTGGATTGTTATCACTCCCTTTTCATTGACATGAATTTCACATTTCATCAATTGCTCTGTGCACATCAAGACTTCAATCATGTAGTGGGTTAAGCAGCTTCTTTGTGGGTTTAATATTCTCTCACTAGTGCTAAATGCAGATTCTGATGCTACTGAAGACACTTGCATTGCAAGTATATCTCTAGCCATAAGTGATAGAACCGGGAACTTTGGGCTATTGATCCTCCACCAAGATAACACATCATACTCAGCACCATTTAGAAGGTTTGGATTCTCCACAGTTTCTTTCAAATACAAATCCAGTTCATTTGATGCATCTTGAATTCCTAGCTCTTTCACAACCTCTTTTTAGATACTTTCCATGCTTTCATAACCAACGGTTCTCTCACAATAATCACTTCCAACTTACTCTTGAGGCTGAGAAGTTGCTATTTGGAACTGAGTAGATGTCTCTGATTCACCACTGCCACTTCTATTCACTAGAACACTATACTCTGCAAACATATCCTTACGGATTTGCAAGACTGAATCATGAAGATGAGTAGCCTCAACACTATTTGTTACCATAAAGCGTGTCAAAACAAAGCTGAGAAAACTTCATCTTCTTTCTTGGGTCGAATATACTTGCTACTATCAACAACTTATTCATTTCAACCTTCTCTCCAAATGGATCCCAATACTTCTCTAGTTTCTCTAACATAACCAATGCTTTCCATCTTAAATTTGCATTAGGACCTGTACTTGTAGTTAGCGCAGTAATAATTTTTAGGATGGTAACTATCTCATTTTATATCTTGTGGGAGCACACAGAAGTTGAAGCTGATAGTAATAGTGTAGACTTGTAAAAGATGACAAGAAACTGAACCAACATCTCAACTGCATCGAAATCCTTCTTGACAGCTGGTCCAACCCTTTTTGTCCCATCCACTTTTTCCTCAAAGTAGTCATTATAGACTTTGTCTTCAGCCTCCATCTTTTCAAATGCCACCCTAAACCTCAAAGCTTGTTCTAACATGAGGTAAGTGGAGTTCCATATGGTCTTTACATCTAAAGGTAGGCTTCCACGTTTAACTTTTGTTGTTTCCACTTGAAGATCAAATGTTTTCAATCTGTCCATTGTAGCTCTCAGAAAATTAATTTCATTTCTGATGGCAGACACACTGTCATCTACCTCTTGCAGACCTTCCTTAACAATCAAGTTCAATATATGAGTGGCACACCTTAGATGCAAATAATCACCTTTAAGAATAAATGCATCATTCCCATTAAGCTGTGTAAATGCTTCCTTGAATCTCCTTATTGCTGAACTGTTAGCAGTGGTATTGTCTACTGGGATGCAAAATACTTTCTTGATGTCCCACTCTTCCATACAATCCATAAGAACCTTGGAGATTGTTAAACTTTTATGATCCGGAAAATTCTTGAAACCAATGATCAGCTTCTTTAACTTCCACCAAACATCAATATAATGAGCAGTAATGACTATATAACTATTTTCAGTATATGGAGCCACCCAAATATCGATTTTCAATGAAAACCTCTGTTTACTGCAAATAGAGCCATTGCAACACCCATCAAAGGGGTCGTTCCCCATCCAGGAGCCTCTAGCCGGACTAGTGGGGCGCCCTATCTAGAGACATACTGAAAACCATACCTTTCGAACCGAACGCAATGCCCGTCTTCAAAATCTAAAGATAAATGGCCCGATCTGGTTGTTGTTACAGTGTTCCCTCTTAAATGGAGCCTCACCATCCCATCAAATAAGTGGAAGATTCATTAAACTGTGAAACGTTACCTCCTTACTAAAGAGAGAGTACCGAGGAGAAGGCAATCCAACCTCCAAAAACTTTATTCTCGGTTAGGAAAAACCCGAAGACTAGTGGTAGGTGGTCCCGCGTAGCTTTCGGAGAAGGGTAGCCTTGTGTGTAAGCACAGCTAGTTCACTCGCTCTCTTTGCATCCATGGCGCGGTGGTGGCATAGTTGACTTGCGCGTCGTCCAAGGTTGTACTAGCCTCATCTTTTCCCCCTCCCCGGACTCCCCAAGAACCTTCTTCATAGCTGCTTCCCTCTTAACAAACATCTCCACAACATCTCTTGTTCCTGTTCTACGAGAGTGCAGCTTATACAACTGAACTTTGGCACAAAAGTGTCTCCAAGCTAAGCACTCTATGAAAGATAATGGCAGCTCAGCTAAAACCAACAACTCATTAGAAGCTTCCCGAAACACAGATTCAGACACTTTACTCAATCTAAGATCACAATTAACACCATCGGGACTAAACACATTCTGACTCTTTTCTGTATGAGCAGCTTGCAATACCTTGTATGCCTTGCATGCAGTTAGTAGATGCTTAGATAAATTGGAGGTATCGGGCTTGCTTGGACATTTCAGTTGTTTCCCACAATAATGAAAATTTCATAAGTCATTATTACCCTTCTGTTTAGTGAAACGTTCCCAGACCCATGATGTCACTGTTTTCTTCCTTGTGTTGGAACCATCCTCAATACCTCCTTCACCATGTTTCCTCTTGTTGTTAGCTCCAGGACAAGAACTAGGTGAATCAACATCATTGTCTCTTTCACCATCATCTTCATCACCCAATAGAAACTGATCATTTGGTGGAGGATGATCAGAAGATGCCATCTGCAGCATTAAGAAAAAATATTTTAGCCATTGAACAGGACAACTTACAAACAAGACCAAAACATTGAATATTACAATTTACACCAACGAAATAGTAAAAATCAGATTAAAAACTCCCAACGGCAAAACCTAAATCTTACAAACCATACATCACAAACAGTCTGTCAGACAATAAGTAGTAACCTAGACTAAAGCGTACAAATCTTATTTTTTTCAACCTTAGCTTAAACAGAGAAGGCAAAGCTTACAAATCCAACTTTTGAGATTAACACAAACCAGACCAGAACATAAGAGTAACACAAACCAGACCAGAACATTGAACATCAGAGACATTAACCTAGAGGCTAGAGCTTACAAATCTTTTTTTTTTCAACCTTGAACAGCAAAGGCAAAGCTTACAAATCTAAATTTAAGATTACAAAACACGAAGAAGTGATAAGTGATAACAATAGTTAAACAAATAATCGATTAAGTGGGCTATAGAAAGAGAGAAATGAAACAAAGATGAGAAGGATCATAAACAGATCGAAAACATACCTCTGAATATTGGTTTCTCGACAATGCAGACGGCGGTGATGAAGAGAGATTATTTAGGGATTCTAGTTTTCTATATTAGGGTAGACAGAGATACATTGGTATATAAGAGATGACAAAGATGTACGTAGGCGTATGGGAACAAGGCTGAATCGAGATCGAGAAAGACAAAAATTCAAAGCAACTACGGGCTGTCAAAGTGATGATTCATCACAGGTGAAGGTTCGGGAAGCCGGGGTAAGGATAGGTAGTTTCGGGTTCTCGGGTACCCATTTGGTTCTCGGTAATAACCTGAACCGACCCGATACTCACGGATATAGAAAATAATTATCCATCGGTTATTTTGGCAATAACCAAACCCGAACCGAATTGGTTATTTCGGGTCGGTTCCGGTTCGGGTTTTTGGATACAGTGTTTTTTGCCCAGGGCTACCTGATCCTTTGGTTCCCTGGTTGCCCCTAGGGTCAGGGTCCTTGTTGTCAAATAAACGGTTCTTGGAAAGTATTTGATCCCAACTCAGGTTTGGAGTGGTGGTGTTGTAATGGTGATGTATAGACTTTATTGTTGGGTGCTAGATTTCTTCGGCGAAGTCCTTCCCCGCTCCATGCAGAGTTGGAAGCTCTGCTTTGGGCCATGGAGTGTCTCCTTGCAAACGGAGTTGCCTATCAGGCATTTGAGACGGATTGTGCACAAAACTAGTAGCGATAATTCAAGCTCCTGACGATTGGCCCGCTTTTTCTAATCTTCTCGACGACTTCAATACGCTTCGATACACCTTCCCTCACTTCTCCTTGTTCAAGATTCCACGCTCGTCAAATTTAAAGGCGGATTGTCTTGCTCGGTCTTCTAGACCTTTAATTTCAACAATTTATTTTGTAAACACTTTTCTTCCAGTTTGGACTACCAATCTTGGAGTTAGCTTCTAATTAGTGTTTTGTTGACCAAAAAAAAGTTAAAATTTTTACAGTTTAAGTTTCTACAACAAAAATCTCTACGGTCAAAACATCTACAACCACAAGTAACAGTCGTTATCAATCGGAACCATAATTTATTATAAAGTATGTTTGAAAGAGGAATAAAGGAACTAAATTTTTTTATTGTATCGTGGAGTTTAAACAAAAAAAAAAAGAAAAAGAAAAAAAATCTATGTTGATCCAACCTACGTTGTGTTATCAAGATTTGGCAAATGATAAATTCAGAATCGAGAATTTGGAATCAAGGCTTCAATATTTTACAATTGAAGCTAGCCAAGATGCAGTTAAGCATTAGTAATAAACTTAAGTAAATACTATGAGGCATTAATTAACAAGTTGATGAAAATATGTAATAGCTCTTAAGAAAGATCTAATGCATATGGAGAGAGACGACATATATGAAGGCATCATCAACCAACCAAATAAACCAACTAATGTTTCAATCCAAGTTGGCTAAGTTGGAGTTTCGTCGGTTCTCCAGCGGAGATCCAGCGACGTATATATTATCGTCAGTGGCGGACCCACATAGAGCTTAGGAAGGTCAACTGACCGGATAAAACTTTGAAATAACATTTTTTTGCATCTAAAGTTGTGAAGTTTCAGCAGCATAGTTGGTCATTCTTCGCTTTGTTGACCTCCCCAAACCAATGTTTGAACCTTCTATACTACACTATCAGTCTTTTTTTCTAATTATGACCTGGGTAAAAAAAAAATTCCTGGGTCCGCCACTGATTATCGCTGTGTACAGTACGTCATACCTTGGAGGAACTAATTGGTAGCAATCGATTTTGTAAAACGACGTATGTTATGTTGTTTCACGTAGGCTTCGAGAAAGAAATGTGGGCTCATTTTAGCCCAACAGATAGTTAGGATTTTTTTAAGAAGCTGTTTCTATGATTTAACAAACAATAACTTGTACGTAAGAGTACTAAAGAGACTTGGAAATGTACATGTACACAAAAGTCTCAAACGGAGTCTCTTTACAACATTACATACAAAATGAGTGGGTGGTCTCAAACAAAGTTGATTGGGACATACGTTGGACGGTCGGAGGGTTGCAACCCACGATCGTTGATGGTATTTGCATGCATAGACCAAAATCTTGTAAGGAAGTGATTGTTTTAATTAGTGATTATTTTGATGGTATATATTTGCATGCATAGACCAAAATATCATGAGGATGTGAGTATTTTAGGGACGACCGTACGAGCAACTACAACAGCACTCTTAAAGTCCACAATACAGTTTTTGAGCATCACAAATTCCACTACAAAGCGATACTCCTATAGATACATGCACCACTGGCTGAACTTAAGAGAAATTCAAGACGAAATGTAGTCTATGATTCAGTTATTGTTGTGTCCAGAAGTACGCACCAAGAAAAATGCAAGTAACCCTAATTGTGCATTTTCTAACGAGGGTCATTTTCTAACGACGCCCTCTATAATTCATTGTCTTCTATGAATATATAACTGCATATATGATCTACTTACATTTGCCAGTAAAACAAAATGATCTTACTAATATATAAAAGTTTCTTTGTTAGAAAACGGTCCACCTATATTATCTGATTTGTTTGTTTTTTTTTTAAATCTCATTCTGTGTCTTGTAAAAAACACAGCATGATGCCCAGTGCTAATAATATAATTTGAATTCTCGCTTAAACCTACTCATTTAACATTTTCTTAGTTAGTTTAAATTCAGTGGGTAATCACTGAATTAGAGAGGAGATATTTTAATTGATTTATATATAGTGAAATTTATTAATTGCGTTCATAAATAATATATGCATTCACCAAGATAATTGCAAAAGCATCGCAAATGAAAAGTAAATGTTTAATTCTAATTAAGATTACCAAAATAAAAATTTTAATTTTTTTATACCGTTATTATTATTTGCGACGGAAAAATTAATTGCAAAAGCATCGCAAATTTGCGAGGGATTTACTAGATACCAAAATTGCTAGGAAATTGCTATACAAATAGTTCCTCGCAATATGTGATTAGTTTGCGAGAGAAAATTTTTTTTCGCAAAAGTTGCGAGGGATTTGCAACGTTGACCGATTTGCGAGGAACGGACGTTTTTTGCAAATCTCTCGCTTTTGTCGATTTGCGAGGGATTCACTATATATACGTCCATCGTAAAACCGATGTTTTCTTGTAGTGAATATATGCATTCACCAACTCTTCAAAAGGGTTAAATTTACATCTTCTAACCATTTTTCAATGGATGATTAGTCATCATATCATGTCGAATGGAACATATATGTATATCGTATACAAGAACAGTAAGTAATAAAAAGATGAACAATATGGGTCCAAATGGTAACCACAAATTTAGTAGTGCGAGACAAAGAATTTGCTAGTGTGGTACGGTTCCACTGCGGTACGTATGGGAAAATATATTTGCGGGACAAGTGCGGTTAATGCAAAATAAGTGGTACAAAATAACTTTTGATTGGTGAAAACTATTTGCAGTGCGGATTTCATATTATTTATTAATAAATAGTATAATTATATATTTTAATTTATTTTGTATTAATAATTTTTTATATATAGATTTAATATAAGGTATAATTGTAATATATTTTCATAGATTTTGTAAATAGATTTTTTATACAAAATATATCTAACATAAGTAAACATAACTGTATAAAACCTAATATCTCTAATTATTAAAATATAATATTATTTTAATATATATAACAATGATATGAAAGGAAAGAGAGTAGAAAAGAGATACTAATACTAAATAGAACTTATATATCTATCATAGAAGTATATATTAGTGAAAGAAAATTAATAGATATATAATATTTTAACAGTAACAAAAATTAAAAATTAAAAGTATATATAACCAACTGCGTAATATTTCCGACCGCTAGATAAAACTTGTTTTGGCTTTTAAAAGCCGTTCATAGCATATATGGGGAAAAGCTTTCTCTCTCTTCTCTCTCTTAAATCTTTCGGAGAGAGAAAGCTTTCATTTCTTATTTTCCGGCGAAACTCATCGTTAGTTTTTTATTTCCGGTTAAGTCCGGTTATATATCTCGCCTAAGTGCGAGTTTATTATAGCCTTAGTGGCTGTTTCTTTTGTTTTCTCTTCTTTTTGCAGAACCTGATAGATCTTTTTGTGTTTAAGGAGGTCAAAGCCGAGTAGTGGACAAAGCTTCTGGATCGGCGGATTGTTTGACTTCCATTCATGAGCGGTGTAAATCCTCATACCTTATTGGGACCATTAGATCGGCTATGGATGACGGTTTCTCCTAGGGTTTGTGAATTGCGAAGAAAGGAATTCAGTGGCTGGTGAAGAACGGATTAGGAGAGCGTGTTTTGCGACTGATCTGACATCTCACCTTCTCGAGACTTCTAGAGTTTAACAAATCTGAAGAGTCTAGTCTCTTTGTTTCTTCATACTCAGAGAAATCTGCAAAAAAGATTATGATGAATTTCAGAGTTAGAAGCTGAAATCTGACAAATCCATATCGTGGACAAAGTGTTTTTACTCGCCGGAAAAAATGGATGTGGTTGGAGTTTCGGCGTCGGTGGAAAAGTGGTGAAAGTGGAGTCAATAGTCAATTCCCCTTCAACCTGTATGTAAACACGTGTTATACACGTGTCCTTTATTTATCCATTCCTTTTATTCTGTGTTTATGTTAGTTGGATTAATTGGGTTTTTTGTTTTGTAATTGGGCTCCTATTCACCATGTAAACATTTTAAAGATTATTAATGAAAACTGAAAAGTTGGCGACAACAAAAAAGCTGTTCATAGCTTATCTGTCTTCCCAAAAACGCACTCATCACTATTTTTTTCTATTTTGCAAAACCACAAATTTATAATAAAAATACTGAATGGTAAACGAAGTGTGTTTTTCAAAATCTGTTTATCAATTACGCAAATAAGAGGCTTCCATTCAAGGCCTATATATCCACAAGTGCATATATAATATTTGTAGAAATTTCGGTTTTTGTTGACGGTGATCCTCTCGACAAATCACGTTGGTGCGAAATCGTGTCAGTAATGCCTTAAAGCGTTATTTATACTAATGTGTGAAAGCGTACTGTTAATGAATCATGCATGTGTCTTTTATACAAAACACTGAAAAACGAAATAATAAAAATTGTAATTTTTTAAAAGTACTTAAACTATAGTTAGCTTAAGTTACGAATTAATGGCTCTAAGCGATGTTATTGACGAGCTTTCAATTGGATTTCACTATATACCTGGGAAGCGATGTTTGCTCACAGGCATGCGAATAAGACAGTGTATGACATATTGACATATTATGCTTTTAAATATTATGTTAGTGTTTCACAGATTGTTGTGGGTGCATATGCTAAAGTAAAGAAAAAAATATATTAAAAATATAATCACGATCACATGCAAAGTACACTTGAAACGTGTAATCTGAGGACAGTTAGATTGGAACCAGGGTTTCTATAAGAGGAAACCCAGATCTTGTTTTTCTACTTCATAGTTTTTTTTATGGAAAAGGAAAGAAATTATATATAAAGAGGTGTGACAGAAGAAGTGAATCTTTTTTTTCCAAGTTGAAGTGACCTTTCACAATTTGTCAGCCTTTGTATGTGTGGGAAAGGCATTGGGGTTGTGGGTCGCCAACATTAAAATTTCCAAAAATGGTAAGTTTAAAGAATGACATTAGTTGTTTTGGGATATATTCTTTGCAATACATCCACACACCTAACAGAGAATATATTTCTTTTCCTCAAACTCCAATATCAATACTTTTTTAGAAACATATTACTCCTATTGAAAAAGCGACGTTCAGTTTTACAACCAGAATAATGACACTTGAAGTTTCTGTTTTTTTTTCTTTATTCGTTAAAGTATTTAAATTAAGGGGTAGAAAAAAGTAGAAACACACTAAGCAGCCAAAGCTGTGATTCATGGTCGACACTGACACTTGGAATAAAAAAAAGGTTCTCATATTTTTGTTCTTTTGAACATTTCTTTGAAGACTAAGTTAATTGAATAAATTGCATGCATCTATATATACAGTCCAAAAAAGAATTAAGGAATTTTAAGGACCATATTGGTAAATCTGCCACTTCTCATCCACTCATAGGTTCGACTTTGTTTAAAAAAAAGTAAAAACAATAAACGAACAAATTCGCTCAGTAGTGCTAAAGAAGGATACTTTAAAATTCATATCAAATTCCTTACGAAGAGACTTATGTAAAGCTGAATACTGGTGTTTATTTTTTGTTAACTACATAGAATAGTTAAATAACAAGGTAAAAATGATAAGAAAGGAAAAACATTTCGAGATCTACCACAACTAAATATGACATTTCCGCAACTCATAGAAACCAATCAATCGACACATAATGATTTCCTAATTTCCTTACACAAAAGAAAGTTCCATTTCCATAGAGAATTAAAGTATATAACACAATTACTTATGTAGTTAATCGGAATTACTTGTGTATCTCATTCAAAAAAAAATTAATCGGAATAGTATATCAGATGAATAGTACTAATGAACTATGTTAAACCGGTCAAGTAAAAAATACAATATATGTTTATATCATCTTCACCATTTTCATGCAATCAAGTACTCTTTGTCCTTTACCCAAAAAAATCAAGTACTCTTGGTCCATCTAAAGATATAATTACCATATACAGTATGCACAACAACTTAAAATGATGGAAATAGTTTTTTTTTTTTGTTAAAGAAATTATGAAAATGAGAATATATATTATCCTCTTTGATATATAAAAATATTATCATCAAGTTATAGTCATCGAAAAGAAATCGATGAATTGCTATTTATACGTTGGTGATCCATTGCATTCATTTTTTTTTGTTAAATATAATGTGATCCATAGTTACATGGGCATGTTTTCATTATAGCAATGCATATATATATATATACATATATTTTTGTATAGTGGTTTGGTTTTAACATGAAATATTTAAGTTTTCATCATCCTTTGGCTAGTAGTAGAAATTCACTACAAGAAAACACAGTCATTTCCAATGTTTTTTTTCAACGGATCGAGAGCCCTCAATATTTTTCGATGAATAAGAGTTAGTTTGTAACCGTTATCGAAAATATTAAAATATATAGATTCGTCATTATATGATTTTGAATTTACTGATAATTTGATGGATATAGCCTATTCATGGGGAATCCGTCGGAAAAATACAACTAATCTTCCCGAAGGACACCTATTGAAATTAGAAAACACGAAACAATCTTTATTTTCCTCTAGAGAGATACTCCTACTTCTACGGCGTATGGCGATGCATTTTTTAAATAATGTAAATGTATATTATAACGTCAAGAAACAAAAGAAAAAAAAAAAGAACATATAAGTCTTAACGTACTAGAATTAAAAATTCAGATAAAAAAAGGAAAAGCTAAATTCCCGATGCCACCAAGTTAATGCATTCGTTCTGTTTAAATAATGGCTAGAGAAGAACATTGCCGTATTACATTTCTCTTCTTTTAATCTTCTCTCATTCTAACATAAATTTTATTATAAAAGGTACTTATTTCAACATACATATTTAATCTATCCACTTGGCAGAAATATTTTATATTTCATTTCAGAAAGAGTTTTCCTTGAACAGATATAACAAAAATAATATCAGATTCACAATGACGACTTCAGTGATGGTACTTTTACTGAGCATACTCCTTACCACCTAATATATATATAGTTCTTCTTTATATTGACGAATCATTACGTACGAAAAAAAAATATATAACGTAACTTATATATCAACCTAGCTATGCAAAAAATAATTTATTTTGGCCAATGCAAATATAGTTAAATGCTCAGAAATATCTTACTCTAGAAGTAAATTTTATTTTATTTTTGGTGTATGATGATTTAACGTAGATTAAAAAATGTCTTCTTGTTTTTTTTTTTTTTTTTTTTTCTGTGTGAAGCATCTATATTAACAAAAAAAGAAATATATTCCTTGGATCTATACATCAAATCAAATGCATTACAGCCATTTAGTTTCCTCTCTAAAATCCTATAAATACATCCTCATCTCACTTTATGCTTCATCAAATCAACACAAACATATCCCCCAAAGCAGACCTAAAGCAAGCCCAAGCTTGTCTCTCCCCACACCAACACACACACAGTCTCATCAAACTCAGAACACTATTTCCTTAAATTTTTTTCCATACTATTAATTCTTTATTTCTTCTTCTAAACTCTTAACCAAGCAATCGAGATGGCCAGGATTAGCTCAGACCCGCTTATGGTTGGGAGAGTGATCGGAGACGTTGTGGACAATTGTTTGCAGGCAGTGAAAATGACAGTGACCTATAACTCTGACAAGCAAGTCTACAATGGCCATGAACTTTTCCCTTCTGCTGTTACAAACAAACCTAAGGTTGAAGTTCATGGGGGTGACATGAGATCATTCTTCACTTTGGTACGCATTGCTTTCATTGTATATGATTTATATCATATATATACCATATGCATAAATATAATAACTAAAATTTGAAGTTATGGTAAGGTGAAAATAGCTTAGCTAGGCGATTCTTAATTTCCGTTTTATAACTTTTTCTTCGCTTGTCGCTCTTTATCTCATGAATATTTGAATCTTTCTGTACATACAAATATGAGATTTTAATTATTTATATTATCTTCATAAGCAGTTAATATTATATACAAAAAGATTTGCAGAACGAACTAGTTTGTGTCAGATACATACGTGTTATATATGTTAATCTATGTATATCGGATGAGTCACGTGTATTCACATATATCGAATATTTCAAACAGGTCATGACTGATCCTGATGTTCCTGGACCTAGTGATCCTTATCTGAGAGAGCACTTGCACTGGTAAAATTGTTCTTTTCAATTTTCGATTAGAGAAAAATTTACAAAAGAAGGAAAATAATAATAATAATAATAATAGTAAGAGACATGATATTTTACACAGAAACATAACATTTTCTTGCAATGATCAATTTCAGGATTGTTACCGATATCCCTGGGACAACTGATGTGTCATTTGGTACGTCCTATACATATAAATAACATACTACAATAAATTTCATATATGTATATTTTATATATGTTGCAAAGATTTTAATATAAGAATACAAAACAGGAAAAGAGATGATCGGGTACGAGATGCCTAGGCCAAACATAGGTATCCACCGCTTTGTGTATTTGTTGTTCAAGCAGAACCGTAGAGGAAGTGTGGTGTCTGTGCCATCGTACAGAGACCAGTTCAACACTCGGGAGTTTGCACATGAGAACGATCTCGGCCTCCCCGTCGCGGCTGTTTTCTTCAACTGCCAGCGTGAGACCGCCGCTAGACGCCGTTAAATGACTTCCACCACTGCCGTAACTAATTCTGGCTGGACAATGTGTGTTGTTCCAGGGCATTCTATATTTTAGTTACGGGAAACAGCTTTCTCTATCGTATTTATTATGAACTGTTTGTGATCTGAATAAACTTGGCTTATAATCTCATGATCTATATATATTCATAATGATGGATGTTTCTTACTATATAGGTGTAATGGTAAATTTCGAAAAATAATACAAAAATTCTTACCAGGCTTGTTGAAATCTTCAGTTTAGCTATCTTTTGGGGTTTTGTGCAGTTGCAATAACATTCTTCTGTAAGTAATAGAAATCAGATTTAAAGAAACCTATTCTGCTATCATATGAGCAATATTATGAAATTATGGTCTAGAGATGAAGCAAACAAAGTGATTTAGGTGACCGGTGGTTTTGTCTTTATGGGTAACTACAAGTACAATATCAAAGTGAGGAAATACAAATTCCTGGTGCAGTTTGCACCAATTGATGCATCTTGCACTGTATTCCGCCTATACATAACCCGTACCTAAGCGATTTTCTCCTATTTCAATATACAAATATGTTCCAGTTTAATGTTTTTAGCATGTAAATTGGAGATTCAAACGTTAAACAATTTGTTTTTTTTTTTTTTTTGTGAATTCGATTGAAAATACCTTTCGATTTTCTTTGGATATTATAGTCCTTTGGAGTTTAGATTTTTTTAAAAAGGAACAGTACCCAAGAAAAGAACAAATTTGGCCCAAGCTCTGTCACATTACGCTACATTACTTGATTATAGCTACCGATGATAAATGCTCAAACTTGTATTTTAATTTTCAGTAACATCATATCTAATTAAGTAGCATAAAAGGTTTTTGAGAATTTGATTTATCTACATGACCGAGCATTAACAAGTATTGAGAGAGATAAGTTGTGATTCTCGACACCACCAAAATTTGGAAAGAAGAAATCAAAAACCATTAAAACCCTATGCTTTGGTGGTTCCGCCATAAATAATGTCTCTAACTTGCCGATGAATAAATTGATGATTCGGGCAATTTTAGGCTTATGAGGGTTCGAGTTGCATGATGAAGAAGACTTGGAAGAAGAAGAACCACGTCAAACTTTGTGATTAATGCCCTAAAAACAATATGTTAATTTTTATTTATTTATTTACTCTGGTTATACAGTATATGTTTTCTGTTTGAATAACTTTTCTATCTTAATTTCTTGGTTTCTATTTTGACACTAGCGGTTTCTCTGTTTTCAAATCAAACGACTTAAAATCTTGGTTTGTAAAGGGTTCAAGAAATACTTAAATCTTTAAGCTCGTAACCTAACATAGTACAAATTTTTCTTTATTATTTTGTAAGGTCTCCTCAGTTATTTTCAGGATGCATTTTACATTAAGAATAGGGTACAGAGGAATTGTTATAAGTAACAAACAAGGTTGGACTGAATCGAAACATAAGACCAGTACCACATCATTTCATCCCAATCTGTATATTTTAACTGATCATTATTTTGTAAGATGCTATATCAAAATAGTGCGTCAACGTGAGTTAGAACCACAAGTTCCATCATCTCATATCTCGATTTAGTTCCAAACCTCTCTGTGAGGGTTGGGAAAAAAAGAACACAAAGTCACCCCCAATATTTTGCTGCAGCCGACCATAAACTTGGCAGACAAGACAAGAGTAGCCAAACCCATGACGAACCAAACCCAATTCTACACGTTTCACATTCTACATGATCATCAAACAGAACAATCAAATCAATAATGCTAAACGAACACTTGGACAAAGCAAATCTGAGACCAAACTGAAGAAATCAAATAAGCTTAAAATGATAAAGATTAAAATTTACATTAGCATGTTTCTTGCTCTCTCTGGTTCATTCATGTGTATGTGTTTCATTCATCCAAACTCACAAACCAAGCAATAACAACAACAACAACAACAACAACATCTCAAATCTTCTCGAGCTTATCAGCTTTCACAATCGGATTCGCCTTAGCGATCTTATCTTTCCCCATCCGCTTGAAATCAAAGGAGCATTCATGCTGCTCCGCGTACCTATGCGTCCCGCAGAAAACAAAACCACACCTACAACGAAACCCCGTTATTCCAACTCGCCGCCTACAAGTCAAACAACGCTTCGGATCTTGCGGCGGCCCTTCCTCCTCCTCCTTCTCAGCCGCCGCTCGTTTCCCCAAATTCGTTTTGACAACTTCTTTCGAATCAGCTGGAGGTAGCGGTGGCGATACAGAGGACGACGCAGCAGCACCACCGTCGGGAGAAGAAACGGCGGAAGCGGCGGCGGCGGCTAGGGATTGATTAAGAGCGTGTTTAGCGGTGGAGGAGTTTTGTTGTTGATGCTGTAGATCTCGAAAACATTTGGAGCAAAGGTTTTGCGTAGCGGTGCTTCCGAAGAAACCACAATTGTTAGCGCATAGTTTTGGCTCTTGTAGTCTGTGTTCCTCCGCCATAACAACAATCAACGGCGAGATTTCTACAAAAAAAATCAACGGATCAATCGATGATCAGAATTTGAATAGATCTATGGTCTAATGAATCTAATCAAAATCATATAATTCGAAAAAGAAAAAAATCAAGGATACCTGGAAGAAACAAGAAGATGATGATTAGATCGGTTTGGAGGAGAAGAAGACGGATCCGATGGAGACTCTCTCTTTGTGTATGTATTTTTTAAAAGCAGAAAGGAATAAAAAAGAGATGAAAATGAGGAGAGGAGATGGGAAAAAACTAACGACGAAGCAATCGATTATTAAAAAAAAAAAAAGTTTTGGAAATGGGAGAAAATTTTGTGGAAAATCAAAATAGTGAAATTGGCTTTTGGGGCTTCGTGGCGATGAAGATTCCAGAAGCTCCTATAATATTCTTGGTATTTTAGCAGCAGTGTATATAATAAATTTATGTTACAACTTCCACGAAATTTAAAATGTCATTTTGGAATCTACCAAGATAGTTCAGTTGGACCGATCAAAGGGTTTCTTTTATAAGGGATAATAATCCTAAAAAAGATATGAATTGGAGTAGGCCTTGACGTTCAGTTATTCGATTCAATGGATTGTTATGACGTTGTGTAATACGATGAATGTGATTAATTTTGGAATTTTAGAAAAAAAAAGGAGTGTTTGTTCATTTGATTAAACAACCCAATCAAAATTCCAAATTTATTTCCTTGGAAGCAATTTAAAAGTCATCTTTTGATGGAAGCAATTTAGCATTTGGTTGATGTCACTTCGGTCCACAATCAAGCTAGACCAACCCACACAATAGTCATGGGTTAGAGATAACCGGCTCTTAAATTTACCTTATCTTGCTAACCGGTTCAATATTTAAGACAAGGGATATTGTTTGGTTCACAAAGCCAAAAATTGCATTGTTTTTCTAAACCAGTCAAGATCAACCACTCATCGTATGATAACAATGAACCAATCAAGTCAACGATTAAGCCTCCTCCTCCTCTTTCTCACACAGAGTTAAAGGTCAACGGCTCTTTTTTTATAAATATCATAATCTCCAATGGCTTAATGTCCCGATTTGGTCACACCAATATCACCTTAGGACCATTGATAAGTCTCGATCAAACTAGATCGCACAAATCATCAAATCCCAAAGTTACATGCCTTACCTATAGTCTCATTAATTGGTATCATCATTTTCCATTTTTCCTTGATCCTTTTTTGTTGTAAATAAGTTGTTTACCATTGTTCAAAGCCATGATTTGTTCTAGACACCACCTTTCGATTTTTAATAAATTTTTCTTAAGACTTGCTTCTCTTTGACTCTTGTATTAGGGTTAGGGTTATGTTCACAATTTTGTATACGACTGTCTTATGGTTTATCCACAAGTCACGTGGTGTGACTGGTGTCTATCTGACCTTAACTCATCATTCATTCGGATTTCTGGCAAGTTAGCATATAGGCCCCTCGGATCCTCATATGACTTATTCAATCGTGTTCGAGAACACTACCAAAAGATAATATAGAGTACACTAAGTAGTAAAATACAAATGAATAATTAGAATCTTGGAATCATGGGAATCATAGAGAATTATTCTGACTGCTTCAACAACGATCACATGTAAAAAATTTTAATCTCAACTTCTTACTGATTATTGAATAAACCAGTCCATGTCAGAAATAAATTTCAGTATTGCAAGTACCAACCAATTCATAGACGATAAGGAAAGCAGAGATATTGTCTTGCCATGAATATAACATTAGATATCGCTGCTATTTAATCCACCAACGCAATAATAAACTCACAAACATGAGAATTTAGATATCAGCTACATTCGAGCACATGCTTGTTTGAGTTTTCATCCATAGTGACTGCACTACAGAATATCTACCTTGTTGATGTACGAAATCGACGATATTAATATAATACGAATCTTAGTGGGAATAAATCGGATCATGTTCTTTTATTTAACGTAGAATTCAAGAAGGGTTTACAGAAAATGACAATTAAAGAGCTTAGCGCAGTTAATACGAAAATAATAGTTCTTCTCTCTCTAATTGCCCAAAAAGTGGATCATCTGACTTGACAATGACATCAGGTATTTATAGTGGGACCTTGACCTAGGGTTTCTTCTGTCTCTTCGTAAAATGACGATTTTACCCCTGCGATCTGATGTGCCAGATCCAAGACTTCAGGCCCAAAACCTCCTAATATCTTCTGTTTGGGCTTCTGTAAATGTTAGGGGCAAAGCCCATATCCAACATACCTCACCCAACCGACAAAAGTAACCAAAAGCCACGGGTGGCAGATGAATCATCATCCTATGCTAATCAAGTTATCTAAAATGCAAAGCAATACGACTAAGTATATAAATATGTTTTCTTGTTGGTTACAGTGAGATTTTCTAGTAAGAGATTGTTGGTAATGACTGTCCCACTTTTGGGAATAGAATGGATACAGAAGCAGATTACAAGACACTTACAGTCTCCAGCTATATGAAAAAGCATGGCGTATCTTCCTGTTCTGCTTTTGAAGGTGGTAGTGCAGACTGATCCTTGTCTTGCGACTTAAATTGTCAAACTCAGCTTGCTCCCACGCATACTACCAAATCATATAAAAAATCGTTAGTACACTCATATGATAAAAAATTAACAATATAGATCTTACAAAATAGATGAAATTTCTATAAGCCAGATTCTGCATATGATATGATGTAACAAAACTTTTAGATGTCGAAAAAGAACTTACCTTCCAAATATGACAAATTAAGTATAAATAATATTATTATTTTTTTCCAAAAAAAAAAACAATAATAAATACTTTTAAAACCAATAAAACAAAACATATATGTTATAATAATTTAAAATTAAAATAAACATAAAAACAAATTAATATATCAACACGTGCTCTAGTACGGGTTCTATTCTAATAAAATGATTAATTTCCTTGACACTGTTAGTCTACTTGATATATCAATGTCTTTTTTACTTGTGAGATCTCTTTATAACCCATTTGTTCACTTATTGATTGATATATTTTGATTCAACATCTTCATTTTTTATATGTGACATTACCATTTTTATTTGTTCTTTAGTACACAAATCAACCAGACTCTATAGTTTGTTGATGCACTTTGGGTGAAAATAGTTGCACAATTGAAGAAGTTGAAACAACTATTTAGCCAATTTTCACCATTTAAGTTGAAGAGGTTAGCAAAATTATTCAACCCATTCAACCAAAAAAATTGAAAAAATGAAAAAATTATAAAGGAATTTAGTTGAACTCTCTCATCTACTATTTTGGGTTGAACAACCCTATTTGTTCAACTCATATATTGTCAACTCGTTCATCTGTATGCAACCATATTCGACTTTTTGATTTTATTTAGCATTTAAAAGAGTTTTTTTTTTGTAATTCTTTTTTTATACTAAGATTTGTATTTTCCATTCAGATGATCTGAATGATCTGAATGATCTGAATGAGTTTCAGAACATTACATGACTTCCTAAGAAAGAAGAACATGTCTCGAGATATTCATGTAAATGCATATCTTTTATTTTCTTTTGTTGTCACCCTTTTTGTTATTTTTACTAATCATAATTCTCCCATTATTTTGATTTTACATACCTTTATCAATTCCTTTGTTCAGAAAGCTTTGGCTTGCCGTTCTATGATGGATTAATTTCTCGTGTTGAACCGGTAATTACTAATCAATGTTTTTTGGAATTTTTTTTGTATCTTTGTGTTTTTTCATTTCCTGCTAATGTTCTTTTTCAAAAATTCACTATGACTGATTTTTCAAAGGCAAAATCCTCATGTTTGTTCAAGATGAAGTTTTTGAGTATGATAGGTTTTACCAATCGTTATGATAACTTTATAACCTACATCTTCCAAAATATAGTTCCAAATGAATTTTCTAACTTCCTTTATGACATATTCAAGATCTTATTCATCAACTACTTTCTTAAGTTGTGTGATTTGTGAGATAATTGTATGTAGTATATGTTTTTTACATCTCAAAGGAAATTAAATTACACTGGAGGCAATTCCACATTGACATTGTAAGCATCGCACCATTTCTGTAACTCAGCCACTAATCCTTGATTAACATGTTTAGCAAACATGTCAAGGTATTTCCCTGGATGATCCTCTGTCAGTTTAGATAAGGAGGTTACCAAAAAAAGCTTGGGATCCTCAACCTCTAGAATAAGATCCTCTGAATCTCCTTTCTTCTGCTTCTTGATGAGAAGGACCAAGATGTTTTCCACAAACGAACCCCATCTTTCATGGGACGACTCATGTTCAAATGCACGAGGATCACAAATCACTCTTGTCCCAGCAACCACAGCGAGCTTCACATCATATTCTCCCTTGATAAGTTTCAAATCTGGAATCCAATTCACCAATACGGATTTGAAGTTTGTGCCTCTCATGGCGTTCAGATCTGTGATGAGCGGGCCAACTCCATGTTTCACAACAAAGAGTGACAACAAGAGGATCTTCTGAGTCTCAACCAGAGAGTTAACTGCTGCCCACATTTCAGACATGAAAGGACTTGTGTCATTGTAACTAAGAGTCCCTGTCCCAACAAGAAGCTTGAGCCCATTGATTCCATATCCAACTGCTTTTGGCGATGAAACAAGGCCAGTAAGCATCCTAAATATCATGCTCACTATAAAAAAAAATAACTATTTAACATCATTTATTTTATATATTTATATCAGTTTTAAATGATGTAAAAATAATTTATATCACTTTAACAAATGATTTACATTTTGTTGATGCAAATAATTTACATCGGTTTATTTGAAACTGATGTTAATATACAAAGTATTTACATCGATTTTCTAAAATGATGTTAATATACATCAGTTACAAAAAATGATCTAAAGTTTGCACCGGTTACAATAAATTATGTTAAATATTTCTATCAATTATTTAAAATTAATGCCGGTTTAATTGATGTTAAAATTAATTTCAATTTTTATAATTAATTTTGATAATCGAGTTATTTACATTAATAATTAAAAATAAAATAGAATATTTTTCTTCCAAATTAAAATAACTGAAGAAATTGTGGTACAAATTACAATTAGAAGAATATTAATTAAATTACAATAGTTGACCAAAACAACAAAATTACTTAATAAAAAAAATTAGAGAGGATAATAAAAGAGATTACGGCAACTCAAGCGGGCAGAATCTTAACTCCGGTCAGAATCTTAACTCCGGCCAGAATCTCAAGCCCAGCCATAACAACCACTGCTCCACGGTCAAGAAACTACGCCTCTCAACAAAGCCACCATCCCTAATCACTCTCCTTCACCAAAACAGCCATCCGCCTCGAGGAAACAGATTTAACCTGTGCTGCACCGGCGACTACCATGAAAGAAAGATGCTCTGGTTGGATTTTCTCCCAATCTTTGCTAGAAGAACATGTCTCCTCCGTAAAGCACCAGTACAAGAACTCTACATCATCATCACATGGAACACATTAGAAAAACAAATCTTTGAGATGCCGACAGCTATGTTCTTTAGCGGAGAGGTTCAACATCTTCACCGGAAAGATGGAGTGCTGGACTCACGGAGAAGTTTGATGTCACATTATATGACATAGAAATTAGAAGATGAGGAAAATTTTGTTTTAAGCTTTGATTCTCGTGTAGTTTTTATCACTTAGGAGATATTGTAAATGCTATATATTGATCAAAAAGATTTGAATCTGAATTAGAAGATATTGTAACTGCTAGATATTGATCAAAAATATATTTACTTGCCATAAATTTCGGTTAACTAAAGGAAACTAGTAAATAACAATTATGTTTGCTATAAGTGTCTCGCACAATAAAAATTTATTAGCACTCAGTTTATTGGATATATTCTATCGTTTACTTAAAAATTGACGCAAACATAATTTATTTTAATATTTTAATAATATTTTAAGTTTTTTTATTAAAATAAAATTGGTTTTATTAGTCTCAAATGTTTTAAACGAGGCAAATTAAGGTAAAAATACATCAGTTTTAACAATCGAAACTAAATGGTATAATTAATTTTGGCATAATTTATATGAATTTTATTAGCATCACTTTTATTGATGTAAATTTTTGAAGTGATGTTAGTAAAAATTAATAAATACATCAATTATTTAAGTGATGGAAATATATATATATATATATATATATATATATATATTTGTATCAGTATTTTGAAAGTGATACAAACAAATATAAATTTGCATCAATTATGATGAATTGATGTCAAATAAATTAATATTAATATCAATTATCATTAATGATGTTAAATTAGATATTTTGTATCAATTATTAATAAGTAATTTAAATTAGTTTTATTTAGTTTTTCGATACAATTTAATTGATGTAATACATCCATTTTTTTGTAGTGGCTCCACCTAAACTCTTGAGGATTGTTGAGGAACAGAACTTGCACCAATCGAACCAACGTTGATCGATAGAGTTGATCTCTGTACTTTAATGAGTTGTGTCACCAAACCACATAGAAATGGAAGTAGAGTCTCATAAGTCAGACAATCGTTGAGGAGCTCTTGGATTACGGGAAAGATTCGTGATTCCAGAAACAGCAACATTGAAGGGTTGTGTTGTTTGCACAACTCAGTAACCAAAGCACCTAGAGCTCCAAATAGGTAGATGGTAAACTCACTCTTGTTAGCAATTCGAGTGAAGTAGAGAAACTCCAAGGTGTTGTTTAAAAGAAGCGATGGATTGACATGAAAGGTTCCATGTTTTGCCTTCAAGAGAATTTTTGTGATTGAGAGGATAGAGTATGTGCTTCCAGGCCTGCTTTTGGCCTCAAGACCCTTTTGCAAATGAGGAAGTATATCAGCAAGGAGAACCCGTGGAATGACTTTTACAAACTCAGAGATGAGTTCTAACGCCACAGTCTCAAAAAAATGACATACACTGAAATTAACATCTCAAATTAAAATCCTAATTAAAATTAAAATTAAAAATATCTAGAACCTAATTATTCACCGTATAATACAATATATTTGGAACTTTAGATTTTTTTTTGGTCAAATATCAAAGTCTTATGAGTTTTCAAATTTTATTTGACATATTTTATGGACCCAACAAGATGACATGAGTGTTTGTAAATAATATTTATTACATACAATGGAATTTATAATAATTTTTGGCTATATGTCTTATGGAAATTGTTTTAAAAATTATATTGCACAAAAAATATTACTAGTTATTCAAAGACAAAAATCCACTAAGAAAATCAATATATCCACAAAACCTATGAAATGGTTTGGTCTTGATCATGAACACCATGATAAGAAAGAGAAAGTGTAACCTTTATTATTTTCTAATCTAAAAGTGTTATAATGTTTGTAGAAGTCTTTAGAGATTATTTTTCTAGAAGAACTCTTTAACTATAGGGCATGGCCGGCGAGACACATGTGCAACAAGTGCATTTGCACAGGGACCATCAAATTAAGGCCAAAATTTTATGATATTTTTAATATATATATATTTAATTATGCTGAATCTATATCTAAAAGAACCCTAAATTTATTTTTTGAAGTTTAATTTTGAGGCCCAAACTTAATAAACAAATGAATAAGCCCAATGAAATATAAAACCAATGTACTTTACTTCAATTTTTTTTATTTTGTGACATATTTTACTTTCATTTGTCTACATTTTGGTAAAAAACAAGATCTTTTTTGTAGTCACACCCGGTCATTCCGTTGAATGAACCGGCCCTGCTACAGGCCTACACATCTTGTTATTGAAAAATAATCACAAAACTAGATATTCATCCGTGGTACACCGCGGGGATATATTGTCGTTTAAAAACTAAATTTTTTTTTATTGATTATATTACATATATATATATATGTAAATAATATTTTTTGTATTTGTTGAATTAACTATAATTATGTAGTGTATAATTTCTATTTACTATATGGTGTGGTTTATTATATATATCCTTAATGTTCATTAAATTTTATTTAGTCAACAAATAAACTATTTTTTAATTTTTCTATTTCATTTACAATGTAAAGAAAAGATAATAGTATTACATAATATATTATAAATTTAAAATATATGACTATAATATAATTTGAATTTGTATTATTTGTTGTTTTATTCCTATATTATGTAAGATTTTAGTATTTAGAGTTGTGCAAGTCGATTAATTGATTCTTATTATGTAACACATCAATTGATTCTTATTAGTATTGTTTGAAAATTTTAATATTAGTAATATATTAGCTTCTAAAAACAATTCAATGGAGAAAAAGAAAAAAAAATTGGGTTCGTTCGGGCCCAAAAATATTGGTTTGATGTCTTAATTGCAAGATGTATAAATGTAAAGGGCTTGGACCCTGATCTGTTAATAATATATAATTTTTAAACCAAATCCAATTTTTATTTTTTAAAATTAACTCAATGGCAGTCTTGTAAATAAGTGGCAAGTTCAGGATTTATTTCATAATTGTACTTGAAAAATGTATATATAGATCATGTAGGAGTGTTACAACATATATTATTATCACACAATCACAAAATAATGTAAAAGTTTACAAACAGTGGAGAATGCCTCGATGTTCGGTTATTCGATTCAATGCATAGTGTTATGTCTAATACGATGAATGTGATTCATATCAAATTTTAGAGTAAAGGGAGTGTTTGTTCATTTGATCAATCGACCAATCAAAAGTCCAAATTTCTTTCCTTGGAAGCAATTCAAAAGTAATATTTAATTTGTTGGATGCAATCTCTTTGATGCTGCATGCCTGCATGTTTAACATTTGGTTGATGATCAAGCTAGACCAATTACAGCACCCGACCCACACGAATAGTCATGGGTTAACTCACCGGCTCTCAAAGTTACCTTATCTAGCTAACCGGTCCAACATTTAAGACGTGGGATATTCTTTGTTTAATCAGACAAAAAATTGCATTAATTTTTCTGAACCAGTCAACATCAACAACTGCTCATCATATGATAACCATGAACCAATCAAGTCAACGGTTAAGCCTCCTCTTTTCTCACACAGAGTTAAAGGTCAACGGCTCTTTCCATATAAATATCATAAATTAATCTCCAATGGTTTAATTTCCCGATTTGGACACACCAAGATAACCTTAGGACCATTGATTTAAGTCTCGATCAAACTAGATCGCACACATCATCAAATCCAAAGGTTACATGCCTTACCTATATAGTCTCATTAATTGGTATCATCATTTTCCGTGATCCTTTTTTGTTGTTGTTGTTGTTGCCAATAAGTTGTTTTTCTTTGACTCTTGTATTAGAGTTGTGTTCACAATTTTGTACGAGACTGTCTCACGGTTTATTCACAAGTCGCACGGTGTCTATCTGACCTTATCTAAGCCTCTCTGATCCTCATCTTCAACGGCTACCTCAATCATAAACTAAGCCTTACAAGTCTTGAGGTTTATATTATTATGGATATGATATTATACCTGGATGTCTTTGCTAGAGTGTTATCGAGAGCTCATGACTTATCCGATCGTATTCGAGAACACTACCTAAAAGATTGTCAAAAAAATAACACTACCTAAAGATTATATAGAGAACACTAGGTAGTGAAGGTTTAAAATCATGGAATCAGGGGAACCGTTGAGCATTATTCTGACTGCTTCAACAACGATCACATGTAAAAATCTAGGGATCGGAGATTTTTGTCTTAACTTCTCAATGTCAGACATAAAGGCCAGATGTAAAATCGACAGAGGATCCTAATGTTTTATTATAGCTTAGATAAAATAACTGACCCTTTAGGGCATGGTTCAAAACATTGAAAGACTCAACCATACCGGATTGGTTTACAAAACTACAGGTTGACTGCAACAATGTAAGCATTCCAAGCATCACACTGTTGAAAGTTCTTGACTTCCTCATACTTGATATCACGGCCAGCACCAAACCCATCTGTTCTACGCATTTCAGAAGCGTCTGGCATTTCTCTAAGCCAAAAATGGACTGCTCTAAACCCAGCTTCCTCCATACAGTCCTTTATCTCCGGCAATGACCACCTACACACACATGAACAGAAGACCCAGGAACTTAATGTGAATCATGCATCCAAAAGTTTAGTAATACAATTACAACTAATTTCACAGACGATAAGAAAGTCTTGCCATGAATATAACATTAGATATCGCTGCTACTTAATCCACCAACGCAATAATAAACTCACTAACATGAGAATTTAGATATCAGCTACATTCGAGCACATGGTTGTGTGAGTTTTGATCCATAGTGACTGCACTACAGAACATCTACCTCACCCAACCGACAAAAGCCAGGGGATGCAGGAACCTCTAATGACAGATGAAACATCATCCTACGCTTATCAAGTTATCTAAAATTCTAAGCAATACCCCTAAGTATATAAATATGCCTCTTTGTTTGTTACAGTGAGATTTTCTTAAGGCTAGTGAGAGATTGTTGGTAATGACTGTCCCACTTTTGGGAATAGAATGGATACAGAAGCAGATTACAAGACACTTACAGTCTCCAGCTATATGAAAAAGCATGGCGAATCTTCCTGTTCTGCTTTTGAAGGTGATAGTGCAGACTGATCCTTGTCTTGCGACTTAAAATGTCAAACTCAGCTTGCTCCCACGTATACTACCAAATCATATAGAAAATCGTTAGTATTATCATTCCTAGTAAGTTTCATCTTTATGGCTCTGACACTCCTTTTCACCAAATGTAAGTATAAGAATGAAAAATTACAGTGAAATTTGGGAACTTCCGTTGAAGCTTCAACTGTCCCTCAGCAGAAGCACCTCCATATAAATCCATCACGAAAATACCACCTTTCTTAGACAAAGCTTCACGTGCATTCTTGAAGTAAGTAACCAACTCCGAGCGTTTGTGGAGACAACAACAACTAAAATTGAAAGCACACACAATATCCCTCTTCGGAAACGAATCAGGTTCATCTTTCTCTAAGGACTCAGCAACACTAGTATCAACCAAATCTTCATTATCACCATCATCCAAACTAATATTTTGTATCAGCTCATGAGATTTAGATCTCACTTGCTTAGCCTCAAGAGGACTCAAAACATTCCCATGTAAAAGCGACATCCTTGAATACACATCAGCACCAAGTTTACTAATGTTGTTATCCATACACCATTCTAACGCCTCAAGGTCAAAATCTAGCCCTATAGCAGTCCGTCTTGTGTCAGTCTTTAGCCACTCCGCACTAAAATCAAACAATCAAATCATTAAGCATCTAAAACATTTCTTTTGCTACTTTAAACAATATAACTCAGTGACACATTTGAATTCACCTTAAAAGAGCAGTGCCACAGAAATCTTCTTGGAAATGGAGTGGCTGCCTTCCACCAATATACATCAAAAAGAACTTCTGCAAGTAGCTTATGTCTCCTTTTGGTGACTACACCAAAAAAAAAAAAAAAACAGAACACAATGTCTTGAAAAGCTTAGTACTTCTTTCTCTGTAAGAGATGCAAGAACCACTCAATGGAACCTAAAAGGGCAAAAACACAGAGAGTTGCAAAATTACCTGTACGGATTGTTGGTAAAGAAGGAACTTTGAAGGCAAATCAGATGATTCGTTTCCTTCTTCCTCAGAGTTTTCTTCTTCTTCATCTTCTTCGTCGTCGACGGAGGCAGCAACCGGCGGGTGTTGATCGTAGAAATCTTCTTCCGAATTGGTATTAGAAAATTCACCTTTGTGGCGACGTCGGTTGGGTTTTTTCTCTCGTTTCCCCATTGTCTTCTTCGTTCAAAGGTCCAGTTACAGTATCGATACAGAGAGGAGTCGAGGCGGAAGTGAGAAAAGCGTTGACCTTTTTTCATATGAGGGTGTTGAGTTGACGAAAGTCCCCTCCCTAAACGCTGCCACGTAGGCCCTATGCTCGTGCGTTGCGTCTACCGATTTGGCGGTTGAGGTTTGGTTTAGGCGCAGAACCGCATATACTATAAATCAATTTTAAATTGAATTGATGCAGATTTTAAATGGTTTTTGATTTTTCAAATATCATTCTATTAGCCATTTTAGTTAATAATTAAAAAAGAAAGAAATTATGATAAATGTAGTTTCCCTAAAAAATAAAAAATTTTAGATTTTGAAAGATTTTGTTAATTTTTTTCAACAAATTTACCGTAAATTAAAAAATAAATTTATTATCATTATTTTACTAATCTTTAAATACAACAAAAAAAAAACTAAAACCCTAAGGAAAAAAAACTTTAGAAAACGTCTTTTTTTTTCAAGATACCAACTCCATACATTTTTTTTATGTTGAAAATTGATTTCTCTTTTAAAAAAAATTACCACACTTGAATGTCAAGATGAATAAGCAATAAAAAAGGAAAAAAAACTACAAAAAGATATATATATATATATATATATATTTTAATTTTAGGTAAGTTGTATCCATTCTATTTTTACTCAAAATGATATAAAATGATTAATTTCCTTGATTCTATTAGTATATTTGATATATCAATGTTTTAATTACTTGTGCGATCTCTTTATAACTCACTAGAATTAGACCTACACCAAGTACGGGAACAAACTAATTAAAGTGTGAAAAATCAAAAATGAAATATCCACCCATAGTAACCAAATTATATAAATTCATTTTCATTTTGTTCTTGGTATATGTAGCGTTCTTTTGATCCTGTTATTAGTCTTATGACCTTATAAGTGAGATATATATCATAAAATGAAAAATCATAAAAATATTCTTATTTTAAAAATCTCCGTCTAGCACTGATTATGCCCCGTAATATTACCAGATACACCTTTTATGTCTCAATTAATGACTAATTTATGCTTAGCATCAATTATTTAATTATATCTGTCTAATTTGATTATAACCCGTCTACTCCGATTACTTCCAGTTTAATTTTTGTACACAAATTATTTTTGAAGCCAAATATAAATCAATATTTCTTTTTTGTTATTTAAACATTTAAATTAAGAGTTTGTGATATTTTATAATAACTAATGTACAAACTTTTAATTAAAAATTGTAAAATTTTATTTTAAAATTATGTTTTAATGTGTTTACCATAATTTTAAAGACAATACTATAGTTTTATATTTTATTTGATGTTTTTTCTTTTAACATAAATAGAATTATACATATATTTAGTACTATATATTTTTTATTTTATTATTAATTTAATAAAATAAATCTAAAACTAGTCCCCGATTAATCTTCGATTTTCTCGTTAATTAGACTCACCCCAATCATCCGACTAGCGCCTAGCGATTTTAAAACAGGGAAAAATACTAATATACATTTGGAGAACAACTGAAGATAGGGTATACAAAACTCAGATATGTATTATTACCTAACTTGAACTATACACCCAGTCAAATAAATCAAACGGTCACTTGTTTTGTCAATTTGAATAAGATGTAAACCTAATAAACAATAATGTGCTTCTAAACTACACAAATGTAAACACACCAGTATTATTTTCTAGTACCAGATTTCAGTTTTACAAACCAGAAACTGTATTGGCAATGACATCTTCAACCTATAATGCAAAATACAATGACTTTGAAGAAAGAGTAGACATAAACCTGGATGATAGAATTGCTATAATCGGTGACAAATACATACATAAATATTTTTATTTGACATGTTTTATGAACCCAACAAGATGATATAAATATTTGTAAATAAAATATTATTACATACAATGGAATTTATAATAATTTTTTTTGCTATATGTCTTATGGATTTATAATATTTATCACAAAAAATGTTACTAGTTATTCAAAGACAAAAATCCCCTAAGAAAATCAATATATCCACAAAACCTATCAAATGGGTTTGCTCTCGATCATGAACATCACGATAAGAAAAAGAAAGTGTAACAATTATCTTTTAATCTAAAAGTGTTATAATGTTTGTAGAAGTCTTTAGAGATTATCTTTCTAGAACAACTCTTTAGCTAAACATATTGTTATTGAAAAATAATCACAAAATAATGTAGAAGTGTTGTTATACCATCCAGTTAAGGTTCCATATTCATGGACGCTGGGAAATGAATATACATTGAGTCAACTGCATAATTGTTTTTAAGCGATGTTCCAATTTCTAATATGGGTATTAAGCGATGTTCCAATTTTTGGTGTTACATTTGGTATAAGATATTATCTATCCAAATTTTTGTATCCTTTATTTTCCAACTGGAAATCTACATTTGGGACCGTGCATCTATACTATATAAGCTAAAAATTTTAGTGTTAGAAACTGAATCATTAAAAACTTGCTTAGTTTGAAAATTAACGAAAAATACCCATGACGTAGCCTAGTTTGATAAATTTTATTTGTGAGTTGTGTGAACTAAATAATCAGATTTTTGGGACAATTAAAGAGAACAAATTAGTTTTAAAAAAGAAAATTTACAATTTTTGTTCTTATTGGTTGATAGAAATAACAAATGTACAATTTAGAAAAAAACGGCAAGTGTTTTCTTTATCATTCATCAAAACGGTGAGCCAAATCTTCACAACTTCCAAAAACGCTTCAACGTTTCATTCTTTTACAAACCTACGCTCCGCTGTTTGCAAGACCTTTTCGTCTTCGTCGTCAACAAATCTGGCTTTTCTTCATCGATTTGCTTAATCCATTCCTTCTTCTTCTCTCCTCTCCATCCCTTTTCCCCTCTCTCATTCTCCAAATTCGGAATCTCCTTATTACGATTTCAAGGCTCCTTCTCGATCCTTGATCATCATCACCGATTCAATTAATCAGGAGTACACAATTTTTCGAAATTTTTTTTTTTTCTGGTAAAACCCTAAGTTATGTACAGCAATTTCAAGGAACAAGCGATCGAGTACGTGAAGCAAGCGGTTCACGAAGACAATGCTGGGAATTACAACAAGGCGTTCCCTTTATACATGAACGCGCTTGAGTACTTCAAAACTCATCTCAAGTATGAGAAGAACCCTAAGATCAGAGAAGCTATTACCCAGAAATTTACCGAGTATCTCCGCCGTGCAGAGGAGATCCGTGCTGTTCTCGATGAAGGTGGATCGGGTCCGGGATCTAACGGCGACGCGGCGGTTGCGACGAGGCCGAAGACTAAGCCGAAGGACGGAGAAGGCGGTGGTAAAGATGGTGAAGATCCTGAGCAATCGAAGCTTCGAGCTGGGTTGAACTCTGCGATTGTTAGGGAGAAGCCTAACATTAAGTGGTCAGATGTTGCTGGGCTTGAAAGTGCTAAACAAGCTTTGCAGGAAGCTGTGATTTTGCCTGTTAAGTTCCCACAATTCTTCACAGGTAGTTTGAGCGAGCGATTTATTGAAGATTCTTATAAATTTGTGAGCTTTATCTGTGTATTATTGATTAAACTTGGTTTGTTTACTTATTTAGGAAAGAGGCGGCCATGGAGAGCTTTCCTGTTATATGGACCACCAGGAACAGGAAAATCGTATTTGGCTAAGGCTGTTGCTACTGAAGCAGACTCTACCTTTTTCAGGTAACATATGTCTAAATGTGTTTCAAGCTCCATGAGTTTATTGCAGTGTCTTAGCTCTTTGATTATAGCTCCTGGATTTGAATATTTGGTTAGGGATGTAGGCGTGTTTGGAGTATTTTAGGATTAGTTTGAGGAGGCGGTGGTCTTGAATTAACCCTCAAGGTTGTTTCGAGGTTCTTTGATGTTGTTTGCGTTTGATTCCTAAGTGTTTTCTTCAAATTTAGATAGTAGTATTAAGGAAATCGGTTCAGATAATTGTCAGAAAGGTTTGATTTTCTCTGGAACTTATATCCAGAGTCTACTATATGTTGCAACTTGCAATCGATTTACTAGATTCTGCTATCTGTGCATGTTATAAACAAGCAATATACAGCCAGATTTAATAGCGTATAGTCTCTGGTTGAATCTATATGGCATATTAGAAAACCGACGAATGTGGTATTAATTAGGCAAACATGTAGATGCTTGGGTTTAAGGTTGCCACGAATTCTTGTTTAATGGTGATTGCACGAGATGCTTGATCAAAAAGATGAAAACTTCTTTAGCTAGCATCATGTTCTAGGGTCTTGGGTTGTGAATTATGTCTAGCTAGGTGCTTCATGTTGGTTGTTTTTCTATCTTATCTTGTGTTTACAGTGTTTATACTTGGAAACATGTTATAGCTTAAGAATAGTTGTTTCCTTTTTACTTCCCAACCATCAGCGTGTCTTCATCAGACCTGGTCTCAAAGTGGATGGGTGAAAGTGAGAAGCTGGTATCGAACCTTTTCGAGATGGCCCGCGAAAGTGCTCCATCGATTATTTTTGTTGATGAGATAGATTCTTTGTGTGGTACTCGTGGAGAAGGAAATGAGAGTGAAGCTTCAAGACGTATCAAAACGGAGCTTCTAGTGCAGATGCAGGTGCAAAGCTTATCTGAACTGAACTTTCTGTCATTCAATCTTAGCAGGAACATTTCTTTTCATTATTTATCTCTTTTTATTCTAGGGTGTTGGACACAATGATGAGAAAGTACTTGTGCTTGCAGCAACCAATACACCCTATGCTCTTGATCAGGTGAAAAAAGTCATAAAAGCAGATTGGTTCCATATTTTCGTTGCCAGTTAAATGATATCTTGGTAACGCCTTGTTGATTTCAGGCTATCCGACGACGTTTTGACAAGCGTATTTATATTCCTCTCCCAGAGGCCAAGGCTCGGCAGCACATGTTCAAAGTATAGTCATTTGCTTCGAGTTCCTTAAGTAAAAACCATTCAAGGGAGACCCAAACAGTTTACTAATGAGATATGTTTTGTAAATGCAGGTCCATTTGGGAGACACGCCTCATAATTTAACTGAACCTGATTTCGAATATTTAGGCCAAAAGACAGAAGGGTTTTCTGGTTCAGATGTGTCTGTTTGTGTATGTGACTTGTCCTTGAGTTATTTCTTATTGTCCTGAATGTTGTTATCGATAGATAAGCCTTTGTATTGAGAATCTTTTTGATTCTTGCAGGTAAAAGATGTTCTGTTTGAGCCTGTTCGTAAAACGCAAGACGCCATGTTCTTTTTCAAGTCTCCTGATGGTACATGGATGCCATGTGGGCCTAGGCACCCCGATGCCATCCAGACTACAATGCAAGATCTAGCAGCAAAAGGGCTCGCAGAAAAGGTACACATAAAAAGCTTTAAATGTATCATTTGAGGTTTTGTGTTTCAAACTTCTCTTAGTTTTAAATCATTTGAGTATCTGCTGGAAGACACATAAAATTTGAAGCATAAATAATGCTATGCTATGCTATCGGTCTTAAAAATATTCATTCCAAAAAGTTATTGTGGTCGTATGATACTGAGATACATAGTTTTTGTAGTCATAAGTCTTCGATGCTGTAAACTAAAAACGGATTTGTGTATTTTATGTGACAGATTATTCCACCACCTATCACCCGAACAGATTTCGAGAAGGTACTTGCAAGACAAAGGCCAACAGTGAGCAAGTCTGACCTTGAAGTCCATGAGAAATTCACGCAGGAGTTTGGAGAAGAGGGTTAATAGATTTGAAGTTCCATCAAATACCTCTCATAATCATATTAGCCTCTTTGACTTTCTGCTTATGTATGTACTGAGAAGCAAAACAAATCTCAAACCCATGTTTGATTTCATCCCAAAAACATTGAATTTGCTTTATTTCTCGAAACGTGTAAAAAATGTTATGAACAATGTTTTCTTTTTATTATTTCACCAAAAGTCCCCACATGAGCAAACTCCATCACTGCCAAAGTGATGAAACCGGTTTGAATCTCTAACTACAATCTCTCTTTTTTCAATCTTTGCAATCAATTTGATGACTGCATGACAATCTCCACAAACCCTAAGGTTCTTAATGATCAAAAGAGGGCTTCCCTTTGGCGTAGCTATTAACCCAAAAGCAATAGCTAATCTCTCACTATGCTGAGCAAGAACAGCTTCTTTGTGCTCATCATCAATGTCTTGAAGCACATAACTTTTATCCGGCTCATACCCTAAATCCTTCAGCCGTGTACTTAAATCTTCTAGCTTCATATAGATCTGATCTTTACGAGGATGAGACCGATCACCCGCCAAGAATGCGTGAGTCTTGTTCTTGACCTCAATCCAACTGTAACCAGGTTCTTTCTTCACGTTTCTCTCGTTCATGAGCTTCCTTACTTTGGCTCTCTCTTGCCAGTCTCCTGCCTCTGCATACATATTAGACAACAGCACATATGCAGCTGAATCCTCTGGTTTCATTGCAATGATCTTCTCTGCAGCTAATCTCCCAAGCTCTGTTTTCTTGTGCACACGGCATGCAGCTAGAATCGTTCTCCAAATGGTGGAACTAGCCGGGTTTGGCATGTTGTCTATAACCTTCATAGCCTTTTCGAGTTGCCCGGCTCGGCTATATAAATCCACCATACAACTATTATGCTCTTTTGTAGGTGCAATCTTGCAGTCTCTCACCATTATATCGTAATACTTTTCGCCTTCTTCTACTAACCCCGCATGTGTACAAGCGGTAAATACTCCGACGAATGTCACGCTATCCATTTTCACCTTTCTCTTCTTCATTTCCTTGAAAACTTCGAGAGCCTTCATAGCTTGCCCGTGTTGTGCATACCCAGAGATCATCGAATTCCATGATACTAGATCTCTCTCTCTCTGCCTCTTAAAAACTTCTTCCGCACTCTCAATGTTGC
The DNA here is from genome assembly GCF_030686135.1 of Camelina sativa. NCBI lineage: Eukaryota > Viridiplantae > Streptophyta > Magnoliopsida > Brassicales > Brassicaceae > Camelina > Camelina sativa. Next base: position 19,166,334 of record NC_141884.1, on the reverse strand, counting down.
CTTTCTTTGCATACATGGTTAAAAGAGCACTACTAACACACAGAGAGCTATCGAGTCTTGATTTTATAGCAAACCCGTGGAACTGCTTTCCCTGTCCCATAGACGCGGTAGTAGCCGCACACACGTTAAGGATGCTAGAGAATGTAAACTCATTCGGTTTCACCCCTCCCTTTGTGAGCTTACTAAACATCTTAATAGCTGCCTCCGTCTCTCCGGTCTGAGCATATCCTGCAAGCATCGCTGACCAAGCCACAATGTCTTTATCATCAATACCACTAAAAACTTTTGCAGCCTCATCTACTTTACCTAACTTCACATAAGCATCTAAAAGAGCGGTTCCAACGGTTGAAGACCTCTCGTAGTTAGTCTTTACAACTTGTGCGTGGACCTCTGATGGAGAAATTACAGGAAGAGCTGTGAGAATGACAGAATAAGTGAATTCGTTCGGCCTAACACCTTTCCTCTTCATTTCCGAAAATAAATCCACAGCTTCCTCTTTCCCATCATTCTGCAAGAAACCACTAATCATCGCTGTCCATGAAACAACATTCCCGAGGGATCCTGTCTCTTTGAACAGCCTAAGAGCATCAACCATCGCCATACATTTACTATAAGCCACCATTAGAGCCGTCCTTATATTTTGATCAAACACAAACCCGTATTTTACAACACTGCAATGGAGCTGCTCTGTGAATTTCAGTTCTTTTAAGTTAGCACACAGCTTAACAATGGAAGCAAAGCTAGATTCAGATAACCGCACATGATTAAGCCTCATAGAGTAAAACATTCCCAACGCTTCTAAATCAAGCCCATTTGATGCATATCCTGAAATCATACTATTCCAAGTAACCACACTCTTAACTTCTGTTTTATCAAACAAAACTCTAGCTTTTCTAACATTCCCACACTTGAGATACAGATTAATCAGAGAATTAGACACCGGAATCGTTTTATCTAAACCATTCTTTACAACAACTGTGTGTACCTGAGTTCCCCTCCCACCCACTCCTTCCTCAGCCAAAACTCCAAGAGCAGCTGCGTAAGTAAACGAGTTCGGCTGAGTTCCTTCGCCTTGCATTCTCATAAACAATGTCAAAACTTCCTCACTCATCGAGTTCCGAGCATACCCACTTATCAATGTAGTCCAAGTAACAACATTTCTCTCTTTCATTTCATAAAAAACATTCCTTCCATCTTTAAAGTTACTTCCTTTCATATATGTATCAACCAGCGATGTTCCCACGCTCACATCATCTAAAAACCCAAACTTTACACACTGACAATGCAACTGTCTACCAAAAAGCTCATCACACAGAGTAGCAGAAACTTTTATAACAGAGGAAAAGGTTGAGCAGTCCATCTCCATTCCCAAACGATGAATATTCAAAAAGAGTTTAGTTGCTTCCTGAGTTCGCCCGTCGCGAGAAAACCCAAAAAGCAAACTCGTATAACTCTCCCGATCTCGGTCAGGACTTTTGTCGAACACATTGCGTGCACTATGTAAACGAGAGGATGATGAAGAAGCGCTAAAGCAATAAATACGATGATTGGGTTTGAATATTTCCAGAGATTGAGGTCTCCGTATTGTCGTTGCGAATTGCATTTGCTTTTCAAGATAACGAACAAAATTTTTTGTGTTTTCGAATTATTCATTTGCGGTTCAACAAACAACTCTTTGTTGAGTATCAAATAAAATTATGAAAATGATATTTTGTTGGTTAGACATTGTTAATAGTGTTTAATTCATGGTCTGTTTCGGTTTGATTTTCAGGATTTTTTTTTTTTTTTGGTTTATAATAAACTAGATGAGGACCTGATTTAAAGTTTTATAAATTAAATTAAATTTAACAAAAATATATTAAAATTTGTTGTAAGTTATTTATAAATTTTATTTTTGTTATAATACACGGATTTATATCCATTTACAAATATTTTATGTATGTGTACTATTAAAAGTGTACTTTTAAAAACCTAAATATATTCTATGTTACTAATATATTCTTTATCACCACCTATATATGAAAACATTAAGCCAACTATTTTACTTTCAGTTCTACATAGTTTTTTAATTACAAAAATTGTTGGCTCCAAAAATATTTTGAATAAAAAATATATTACATAATATACTAATCAGTTATGTATTATCACAATAATTTATGACCACTATAGAGAAAACCTCAGCTCCGCCTTATAGAGAGAACCTTGCGTCTAACCTCCTCCACCATAGAGAAAACCTTGGCTCCACCTTCCTCCTTTGGAGAGATAACATAGCGTCCAACCTCCTCCACCTTCTTCCCTAGGGAAGATAACCTTGTTTGCAACCTTCTCCACTATAAAAAGAACCTTGGCTCTGCCCTCCTCCTCTGTAGAGAGAAAATGTTCACGTTTTTTTGCTATCTCAAAATGGCTTGCTCCGACAACTAATGAAAAAAAAAAAAATTTAACGTCACAAAATCTTTTGATAGTAACTAATGTTAAATTTCCCAATATATTTGTGGAAGTGTCTTTGACACACCATGATGTAGCTCTGTCTCTGTAACGCCTCAACCGCCACCTTGCTTAGTGAGCCCGTGTCCACTCTCAGTCCATAGGCCCACCTTCCTAAGTGGGCCCTATATCTTTCTCGGCCCATGGACCCACCCATATTTGATGGCCGGTTTGTTACGTCTAAGAGGCTTTAAAAACTTGTTTACCGACCCTACAAATCTACAAATGACCTTTTCCTGTGTTTTGTCCTCACTCGCACAGTTCCGATAATCACTTCCAGGAAGGTCACCAATCATAAAATTCTCTCAGGATCCTTGACCAAAAAAATAAGTGCATTTTGGTGAAATATGTGGCCAAATCAATTCTTTTATACCTTTTCCGCAAATCAGGATGTCACAGTCTTTGAGCTCATATGAATCTATCAACAACGATTTATGTTTTTTCCAATCTATCTATCTATGTTTGTTATAAGTTTGTGTTTGATTAGCCTATTTTATCCATCCATTAGGTTGAGGAGCTTCTACTCGTTATCTCCCTTTGGGATTGAATGAATAATGGTAACAATTATGTTTGCAAAAAAAAAGGTTTATGACCAACCAATCAAGGTTGAGAAATCAAAACAAAATAAATCTATGAATCTTACAACAAATATATGAATCTTAAATAATTCAAAGATGAAAATATAAACTAAATAAAAAAATCTAAAAATACTACAATAAATTTTAAAATATAGTATTAGGAAAAGAAGATGCATTTATTAATATTTTTCTTGGGTTAACATATTAATCTTACCGATTCACAACTGAAAAAAGAGAAAGTAGGAGCAAATTTTTGTTTAAAAGAATAAGAAAAAATTACTTTCACATTCAAAACAATTTCTAATTAAATAAAGTTGAAAGCAGTGTTTTTGAGTAAATTATTTAATTATGAGACGATATATGTTTATATAAAAGTGAGTATTTACAAAATTTTAGAATTAATAATTAACTGTATATTATCCTTAATCTTTTTTGTATAATTAATAATTTAAAATTAAAATAAATAAATAATATTGTAATTTCGAATTTTATGAAATATATATATATATATATATATATATATATAATCTCCTTATTATTATTTAAAAACTTTTGTATTTTTTTATATAAAATCTGTAATTTTTGATAATTATCTTTTTACATTATTAATATTTTTTAAAACAAAATAATTTATTTTTATTGTAATCATAGTTCTTCTATTAAATATTAACTTTTACACATGTCAATATCTGAAATTGATAATTTAACGCATGTCAAAATCTTGTTAATGGCTAACTTTCAAAACCCAACTTTATATAATAAGATTAATTAACAGTATTCAAAGTAAAGAAAAATAAAAAAAATCTAGTATATGTAAATGTAATATGTGGTAAAGTATGAATTTTGTTTTCGTTCATTAATTTAAATTTTCATTATAAATAAATATCTTCCAATTTCAAATTGAATGTTGTATTATTTTTAGATTAGCCTTTTCTTTTGAAGTTTAGAATCCTTAAAAAAATATATGTTAGATTAGGGGTTATTACCACCAATGAGGATAGTCTTAGTACTTAGTACCACCAAGTGAAAACAGGAAAATATGAAAATTTGATTAGGTTTCCTTTAGTTGTGTTTCTTCCATTTCTCTGATACCGGTTTTGTGTTTTCATATTAGTTTTGGTTTGTATGATATTTTGGTTTTGTGTATTCTGATTAGTATTGGTTTGTTAAAATATTTCGGTTTTCAATAATGTTATTTAGTGTTACAAAAACAAAACAAAATAATAGAGGTGAATTCCTCATTGCTTAACCATTTTTATGTTGGACTTCCATTAAATACCTTATTGACCAAGTCTAGATTAGCGTAAAGCGATTTATAAATGTTTGTATTATTATGAAACAAAATAAAATGTTTAAAACATCCTATAAAATAAAACCGAAAAAGTACTTAATTGATGGATCAACCACTCTCTAATTTAGTAATAGAGTTTTATTGTTGTTGTCTAAAAGACTTTTTCTTTGGTTGACTTCACCCCCACAACGTTGTTAGGCGTCTCACATTGACATTGCTATCTCCTTCTCTAATTTCATTATGCAGATTGGTTTCTAAAAAGACTTAAAGATCATATTCATGACATGGCTCTTGATCCTTCGTCTCGTAGTTGGGTACACGATGTCTTCCCGAGCTTCCACGGAGCAGATGTTCGCAAAGACTTTCTCAGTCACGTTATCAAGGAGTTCAAAGCAAAGGGAATCGACATATTCAATGATAATGATATTGAGAGAAGCAAATCGATCCGTCCAGAACTCGAAAAAGCTATTAGAGGATCAAGAATCCTGATCGTCTTGCTCTCGGAAAATTACGCTTCTTCGACATGGTGCCTTAATGAATTGGTGGAGATTATGAATTGTAGCAAAGAGTTGGGTCAAACGGTGATGACCATTTTCTATAAAGTGCATCCAACTGATGTAAAGAAGCAAACCGGAAATTTTGGACAAGTCTTCAGAAAAACTTGCAAGGGTAAAACAAAAGAGAACATTAGGAGATGGAGACATGCTTTAGCCGAAGTGGCAATAATTGCTGGTTACCATTCAAGCAACTGGTTAGCCTTTTTGATCTCCACTTTGACTTTTTTTGTTTTCCTTCTAGATAGTTAGATTATTGCAACCGGTTAAATGACTAATTATTTACTAATCTTATATAATATCAGAAGGTTTTTCTCAACTTTTGCTAAGGGGATGACACTTAGCTTCCTATATTTCTGACACCTCTATTTTTTTGTTTGGACTTAATTAACTATAGTTTAGACCTAATTAACTACATGCCCATAAAACAAAACAAAAAAACCATATGTATTTTATTTCTTCTTTAATCAGAAACATATGCAACCCCTAAGAGCAAACCCATCGGGTGATCCTTTAAAAGTGGGATCTCAAATTTATTTTAATAATATTTTAATACAATTGTATTATTTAATTTTATTAGTTATTTGTGTTTTTAAATCAAATCAATCAGAACATGACACCTAAGCTAGAGAGGGTTAGAAGAGTGTCTGGCTGGGTCTGCTCCGAGACCTCGTGTCTATCTTTTTGCTCAACTTTTTAATTTTTAATTATTATTTTTTATTAAGAGACACTCGTATTGAGATGTGCGTTGGCCTTGCTCTAAGAATCTAAAACCACCCTTATATCAGTCTGTGGTTGGTTTCATCTTGGAACTATATACTAACATTTAATTAAATTTATAGGTTTGAATTCTTGGGTTTAATTTCTGTGTTTGAATCTTATATAATTTTTACAGGCACAAACATAATCAAATTTAAGTAAGATGGTGGGTAGGTATTATTTAAGTAAATTAGTTTAAATTTTTTAAACATTGTTTATATAAAATTAAAATTTTGAGCTTACTTTCTAGAAAATTATGTAAGATTATGAGATAGTTTTGATCTAATTCTATAATTATTTTGTTCGATTCGCACTTATTATTTCAAACGTTATGTTATTTTTGAATTACATAAAATTAAGAAGTTTTTCATAATAGGAATTTCAGAATTAATTATGAACATAATCAGTTATGTTTTGATTTGAAATAATACCATCATTTTATGCATTGCCTTATACCTACTATTTTCCTCAATTTTCATTTTTGTTTATATTACTTCTCATTTTTAACTTATTATTTTGAAACACTTGCGAATTTATGGTCATTAATATTGGATTTCAATCCCTTCTCCTTCTTAAAGGCTCAAACATTTTATAAAGTTTAGTTTTCTAAAAACAACCTATTACCATACAAACACATCCTCTTTCAGACTATTGTGAAAACAAAAACATTTACTTTCTATTATATCCTCGATTCAATCTCCAGCGAACAACAAAACACCAGTAACAATAGTATCGTTCTTCGGATCATCCGTTTTTGGAAAGTTCTTAACTTTAGAAGACATATTGTCTTACTAAGTCTTGAATATTTTTTCCAAAAATGTAAATTATTTTTTCTATTGTTCATTTTTTGCTGATTTATGCAATTATTTAAAAATATTTATAAAATAAATAAATAATGTCATGTGTATTTGATTTTAAAGAATTTTAATATATAATGATGTTGGACGCCAGATTCTTAGAGTAAGAGTTGATAGAAATCTTACTATATTATATCATCTAATAATAAAATAAAGTTTTCTTTTGGAAAGCTTCAAAAGATTGTCATTTGATGTTCTCTTCTTTCACAAGTATCATTTTGTTTCTTTTAATTTTTAGTGTAACAAATTTATTAAATTGAATTTACATAATAAAATTTTCGCTTAACAAATAATTTGATGATTAAATTGTTTAAGGATATAAGATTATAATATATATATTTGGGTTGTATAGGATAATGTCGAGTAATAATTGGCTATTTTATTTCCAGGCATTAATATAAATAATTCACATGATCTTGATATTACATTATTTATTTTATTTTCAATCCATTCAAACTAAACTAAAGTATATTTTAATATATAATATCTAAATAACTAAATGAGAATTGAATATATTTTTTTGATAAAGAGATAACTGTACATATTTCTGTATAAAGAGAGAAGTGAATATATATTTAAATTTATGATTTGATTAGCTAAGATGCCCGTTCAAAGATCTATATTTATAATATATAATTTTTGAATATATATTTTAAAAAGTAGACAATTTTAGTTATTAATTCAAAATAATGCATTTTTATACACCTGAGACATTTTTTGTTAACTTTTCGATTATGTCTCATCAATCTCATATGTTGTACTAATTAACTCTCATTTTCGTAACTTTCATAATATTCATATTAATACAATGAATGATTAATAATAGTATTTATAGAAATATTACATATATAAGAAAATATATTAATATGTAATGATTTCATATCTATAACTCTCATAATGTTTATGTGACTCCTATAATAATGAAATACTCCCTCTGTTTTAATATAGTTGTCATTTTAAGTTTTCAATGAAAATTTCTTTATGCTGGGCCATGGAAAGTGCTCTCTCTCTGGGATATTATATAGTTCATTTTGAGACAGATTGTCAAGAGATTTTAAGTGTCATAGATGAGTCAAAAGACTTGCCAGTGTTAGCTTCGAAATTAGATTCTTTTCAGTCTTATCAAAAAAGGTTTTCTATGTTTTGTATTGGATGTATACCTAGATTGAACAATGTCTGTGTCGTCCATCTTGCAAAAGCGGGTCGAGCACGAGGATCTTTCTTTTCCTATGTAAATCCGCAGGTTCCGGAATGGTTAGCTCACGAGGCTATCCTAATTGAACCGGCTTAATAAGATATGATGTTTTGAAGTAAAAAAAAAAAATGTTGATGATAAAAAAAAATTACAAAAAAATATCCAAAAACAACTTAAACTAAATCCGTGCGTAGCACGGAGTGACTACTAGTATAATATATAAAAACAACTTAAACTAAATCCGTGCGTAGCACGGAGTGACTACTAGTATAATATATAATTGACACATACATCTGTATATATATGTCTCTTTTTTTCTTAAATGGTTTTACATTAATCTGTTGCTTGTTAGGTGTAATGAAGCGGACATGATCGAACAAATTGCGACAAACGTTTCAAATGCACTAAATAATTCTATCCCATCAAACTGCTTTGAAGACTTAGTTGGGATTGAAGCTCACATGGAAAAGATGATGTCTTTGTTATGCCTAGAATGTGATGAAGTGAGAATGGTAGGGGTTTTGGGTCCTGCGGGTATTGGTAAGACGACCATCGTTAGAGCCTTATATGAAACACTTTGTAGTAACTTCACTCATACTGCATTTATGGTGAGTATAAAAGGAGTCTATACAGTACAGAACCGCGACAACTTTGCACTCATGTTGCAATTACAAGAACAACTTTTATCTCAAACCTTAAATCAAAAGGATTTGAAGATACGTCACTTAGGTGTGGCACGGGAAAGGTTGAAAGATAAGAAAGTGCTTGTCGTTCTTGATGATGTTGATCGGTTAGTACAGTTAGATGCTATGGCGAAAGAACCTAAATGGTTTGGTAATGGAAGTCGGATTATCATAACAACACAAGACCACAACCTCTTAAAGGCACATGGTATCAATAATATTTACAAGGTGGATTATCCTATTGATGAAGAGGCGCTGCAAATCTTCTGCTTGAATGCTTTTGGGCAAAAGTCCATTAGAGATGGTTTCGAGGAGCTTGCATGGGAAGTTACAAAACTTTCCGGGAAACTCCCCTTGGGATTAAGTGTAATGGGCTCTTATTTCCGAGGAATGTCCAAGCAAGAGTGGATCGATGCACTACCAAGGTTAAGAACTAGGCTTCACCAAGATATTCAAAGTGTTTTAAGATTCAGTTACGACGCCTTATGCGATGAAGATAAAGATTTATTTCTTTATATAGCTTGCTTTTTCAGCCATAAAAGTATTCAGACACTTGAAGATTATCTTGCGGATACGTTCTTGGACTTGAGTCAAGGGCTTAAAATATTAGCTGAAAAGTCTCTCATATCTCGGGAATGTGGATTTATAAAGATGCCTAGTCTGTTAGTACAACTAGGTAGAGAAATTGTTCGTAACCAATTTGTTCAAGAACCTGGACAACGCAAATTTTTGGTTGATGCTAGAGAGATATGTGAAGTACTCACTAAGGAATCGGTAAGTTTTCACATTACTCATTCATTGCCTTGTTCCCTCCAAACTACATTCAAATGATAACTAACCTTCACTATTATTTATTATTTCCAGGGTAGTAAAAGTACAGTAGGTATGGATCTCGACTTATCTGAAATCAACGGTGATTTTGATATTAGCGAAAGATGCTTCGAAAGAATTTGGAATCTCCAATTCTTAAGATTCCATGGAAAAGTTGAAGGTTATAATGGTTGTAGATTGCACTCTCAACAAAGTCTGAAATATCTATCTCCGAAGCTTCGATTACTACATTGGGAATATTTTCCTATGACATGTTTGCCTTCTGGCATCAATACATCGTTCCTTGTCGAGCTAAACATGCGTTACAGCATGCTTAAGAAGCTGTGGGAAGGAGTTCAAGTGAGTAAATATTATTTCCTTCGTATAATTAGCTTTTTATTTTATTTTAAAATACAACTTTTGAATCTTAAGAAAAATGATTATAAAACTCTTTTGTCTTTAATTTTAAACTTAATTAAAATTTAGATGGCATATAAGTATGTTTCTTTTGTTTCAGTATATTTTTATTTGTTTACTAATAATAATTAGTAAAGCACATAATAATTGACGTGTATGTTGTCTTTACATGTCTGGACAGCCTCTACAAAATCTCAAGTGGGTGGATTTGAGTTATTCCAAAAACCTGAAGAAGCTTCCTGATCTCTCAACGGCCACTAATCTCTTGAGTTTAGATATCAGTCACTGCTCAAGGTTGATAGAGCTACCATCTTCAATTGGAAACGCAATGAACCTCTTGATTTTGAATATCGAACATTGCACAAGCTTGCTGACTATCCCAAACTCTATCGAAAGTATCCCTAATCTCAAGATATTTCTTGTTGAATGCTCAAGTCTGGTGCAACTCCCTTCTTGTATTTGGAATATCACTAGTCTCAACACATTTAATCTCGACAATTTCTCTAGTTCTTACCAGGACCCTTTGATGTGGAATGCTAAGAATTTCCAAGATTTGGATCTCAGTGGATGCTCAAGTCTAAGGAGGCTCCCTTCTATAGTTAATGCAGCCACTAATCTCCATGAGCGAAAGCCTAATTTCATAGAGAGAAACCCATATCTTTATAGATACTTATCTTCGGTGGGACTCTCCTCCTCTGTAGTTGATGTCACTTATCTTCATGAGCAAAATCAAACATCTTCGGTGGGATTCTCTTCCTCTATTGGTAATGTTACTAATCTCAAGAAACTAAATCTCAGCAACTGCTCAAGTCTAGGATTCAAGAAGAAGAATTAACACAATCTCAAAATATATCTTCTTTATTTCTTTAGGAAAAATACCTCAAAAACCTAAAGCTCACAAACTCTCAAATCTTGAATAATAGGAAGTCACAACCCAACATCTCTATTTATAAGGAACCTTACAATCACTCTTTCCTAATCTCTCTAGGAAGACAATTCCTTATTTCACACAACTTCCTAAACTTCCAATTCTAATCTCTTAGGCTTGCTTGAGCACCAAGCTTACTCCAACATTCTCCTCCTTAAGCTTGTAATGCATTTTCTCCAAGTCTTGAACTCCCATGAGCTCTCTCATCTCTTTAAACCTCATATTACCCAATGCTTTAGTAAGTATGTCTGCCTTTTGTATGATTCCTGGAACATGCTCAACCACAACCTCTTCTTTCTCCACACATTCTCTTATAAAGTGAAAGCGCCTCTGAATGTGTTTACTTCGGCCGTGGAACACTGGATTTTTTGTGAGAGCTATTGCAGATTTATTATCAATCCTAATGATAGCTTTCTTAGCTTCAACACCAGTAACCTCACTGAGCAAATCACGCAACCAAATAGCTTGTTTAGTCGCTTCAGTCCCGGCCATAAACTCTGCTTCACACGAAGATAGAGCCACTACGTCTTGTTTCTGTGAACACCACGAGATGGGACCATCTCCTAAGTAGAAAATATGACCGGTTGTGCTACGACCGTCATCCGGATCAATACTAAGGCTACTATCACTGTAACCGACTAACCTTGGTATCTTCGAGTTTCTCCCAAAGGTTAAACCGAGTGATGTTGTTCCTTTAAGGTACCTCAAACATTGTTTCATCGCAGCTCCATGTGACACTCTAGGACTGTGCATATATCTGCTCAAGACGCCCACACAGTATGACAAGTCTGGTCTCGTATGAATTAAATACCGTAGGCACCCAATCTTTTTCCTGAAGGCTGTAGCGTCTATTTCCTTCTCATGCTCTGCTTTTGACAACATAAGACCAACCTCCATTGGTATCAGCTCAGAATTACAATCCACCATTCTTGTTTCCTCCAAAATCTTCTGAGCATATCTCTTTTGACTTAACACAATACCATTCTCATGCTGAATTACTTCTATCCCAAGATAGTAAGTTAGCAATCCAAGGTCACTCATCTCAAATTTAGTAGCCATCTCCTCCTTAAATTTGTAAATGATTGACTTGTCTGTACCAGTGACAAATAAATCATCTACGTAAACAGCAATAACCAAGATTTGTTCTCCCTCTGTTTTTCGATACACAGTCGGTTCCTTGGAACATTTTTTGAAGTGCAGTTCCTCAAGGATTTGATTTAGCTTGTTGTTCCATGTCCTTGGAGCTTGTCGTAACCCATACAAAGCTTTATTCAACTTGTAAACCTTATCTTCACACCCGATTTTCTCAAATCCTTCAGGTTGTGTAACATAAACTGTCTCCTTGAGTTCTCCGTGAAAGAACGCCGTCTTAACATCTAAATGATGAATTTCCCAACCATTTGCCGCTGCAATGTTTATGAGAAGTCTTATGGTTTCGATACGTGCGACAGGAGCAAACACTTCCTCAAAATCAATTCCATATTGCTGCACATAGCCCTTAGCAACAAGTCGTGCCTTGTACTTGTTGATGCTACCATCTGAATTCCTCTTCAGCTTAAAACCCCATTTGAGTCCAATTGGTTTTATCCCAATAGGTAGATCAACTAAATCCCAAGTGTGCAGTTTTTCAATTGAATTAACCTCTTCATTGCATGCATCTATCCATTTCTGCGAAACTCTGGCCTCACTAAAACTCTTCGGCTCATTGTTTAAACACAAGAGAAGTGTCTCTCCTTCTTCTTCAGCAAGTAAAACATAGTCTCCAAGATACTTAGGGGTGTTACTCTGTCTCTGACTTCTTCTCAAAGCGGGTGGATTATTATCTGCGATATCATCTTCCACTTCGTGTTCTGCAGTCTCGTCTTCTGGTGTGTGATCATTGTTCTCTGTTCCGTCTCTGTCCCCTTCGTTATCACCATAATTGTCACCACCAGATTCGTGATTATCATGAGTTGTTGCTTCACCAGCCGAGATACCATGATTTCCAAAGTCTCCAAGGGTAATGTTAAAGCTTCCGTCTCCATCTTGCTCTGCATTTTTCTTCCAATTCCAACCCTTGCTCTCATCAAAAATCACATCTCTACTTACAACAATCTTCCTTGTTTGTGGATCATACAGTCTATAAGCTTTAGAACCTGGTTCTATCCCCAAATGAACTAGCATCCTAGATCGATCATCGAGTTTCTTAAGAAGATGTTGATCAATCTTTGCATAGCTAATGCAACCGAAGATTCTTAAATGATTGATACGCGGTTTCTGTTTCTTGTAGACTTCATAAGGTGTTTTATCCGTTAACGCCCTTGTTGCAACCCTGTTGAGCAAGTATGTGGAATGTCTCACTGCTTCTCCCCAAAGGTAATTTGGAACCTTCATATGCTTTAAGATGCTTCTAGTCATCTCCATCAACGTTCTGTTCCTTCGTTCCACAACACCGTTCTGTTGTGGTGTGTAAGGAGCAGTAAGGTGTCTCTGGATTCCGGTGTTCGCACAGTACTCGTTGAATTCTTGTGAGACGAATTCACCACCTCTATCAGTTCTAAAGGTTTTGATTCGAGTTCCGGATTCTTGTTCAACTTGGTTCTTGAAGATCTTGAACTTCTCGAAAGCAGAACTCTTATCTTTCAACAGAGTGATCCACATATATCGCGAGTGATCGTCAATAAGAACAAAGATAAAACGATTTCCAGCAGCTGTACTTGGTGTTATCGGTCCGCAAAGGTCTCCGTGGATCAATTCAAGGACCGATGAGGCTCTATACGTGGTTGCCTGTGGGAATGTCTGTCTCGTTTGCTTCCCCAGAAGACACGAACTGCAGATTTCTTTTTCAAACACTACTTGTGGAAGTCCTTGAACGAGATCTCTCTGCTTCATAGACTTAATAGCTTCGAAATTAATATGTCCAAAACGAGCATGCCATCGACTTGATTCGCTAATGGATGATAGATTCAGATAGGCGTTGTTGTGAAAGTCCATGCAAATCTTGTAGAGCCTGTTTTTAGACCTTGGAGCCTTTGCAAGTAGTTTACCTTGAGCATCGCGCATTGTCAAGTATCCACCCCTTAGCCTGATATCACAGCCTGATTCCGTTGCTTGTCCCAAACTGATTATGTTACTCTTCAAATCCGGAATATAGTACACATCTGACATTACTCTTAACTCCCCATTCATATCAACGAGTGAAATAGATCCTTTGCCTTTTATATCAACTCGAGAATCATCACCAAATCTTACCTTCCCTGTAACAGACTCATCTAATTTCTTAAAATATCTTCTATCACCTGTCATGTGATTACTAGCACCATTGTCAAGATACCAGATGTTGTTCTCTCCTGTGTTGGTTTCAAACTTACTAGGGACACACCGTTTTTCATTTAGAAAGACCACCTCATGCATCATGAGTTCATCTGCATCTTGTGTATTTGTGACATCCAGAACTTGAACTTCTTGTAATTTCAGTAGACGATCAGGACAATCGAAGGCAAAGTGACCTTGTTTGTCACATCTAAAACACGTGGTGCGAGACGCATCTCGTTGTCCATTGTTTCGTCCTCTGCCTCTCCCTCTGTAGAATCGACCTCCTCGTCCTCTGTTTCGAAAGTCACTTGTATACTCACGATTGTAGTTCTGCGTCTCCATCTTTGCGTACATGAGTTTAGATTGATCCTCTTGCATATCACCAACTTCACTGATTCTCTCTTCGTAAGCCTTAAGACGTCCAATGATGTCACCAAACGTAGTGGTGTTAAGGTCCAACACCTGCTCTAGAGATGCCACTATGTGAATGAATTTCTTGGGAGGAAGACAGTTAAGAAATTTCTTAACCATCTTAGCTTCTTCAATTACTACACCAAGAGAGGCTGACTTTGATGCTATTTCGGACATCTTTCCTGCAAACTCATCAATCTTCTCTGTATCTTGCATCTTAAGTCTCTCAAAATCTGCCATGAGTGTTTGTAGACGTGCTTCTTTAACACGTTCTTCCCCAACATGTCTCGATTTAATGGAGTCCCATATCTTCTTCGCCGTATTCAAATCACCAATTTGCAGAACCAGGGCTTCGGGTATGGACTGAAACAGTAAAGCCATAGCCATGTTATTCTTGTCATCGTCGGCTGCTGCTGTGTCAGGTTCTATCGCCTCCCAAACCTTGTGAACCTTTAAAGCAATCTTCATTCTTAACGCCCAAACGGTGTAGTTGGTAGGGTTAAGCATAGGACATTGAATAGATGTAGATCCTGCTCCTTCTTTCGCCGTAGCTGCAACTATAGTACCTTCGGACATTGCTCCCTAGGATCGAGATGTGGCTCTGATACCAAATCTAGGATTCAAGAAGAAGAATTAACACAATCTCAAAATATCTCTTCTTTATTTCTTTAGGAAAAATACCTCAAAAACCTAAAGCTCACAAACTCTCAAATCTTGAATAATAGGAAGTCACAACCCGACATCTCTATTTATAAGGAACCTTACAATCACTCTTTCCTAATCTCTCTAGGAAGACAATTCCTTATTTCACACAACTTCCTAAACTTCCAATTCTAATCTCTTAGGCTTGCTTGAGCACCAAGCTTACTCCAACACAAGTCTTGTGGAGCTGACATCCTCTATTGAGGATGCCACTAATCTCCAAGAATTGAATCTCGCTGGATGCTCAAGCCTGACGACGCTCCCTTACTCTATTAGATTTTTGAGAGAGCTTCGGAGATTGGATCTCACTGGATGCTCAAGTTTGATGGAGCTCATTTGCTCGATTAAGGATGCCACTAATCTAGACGACTTGAATGTCATTGGATGCGCATGTTTGATGGAGTACCCCTCTTATACTGTGGGAGATGTCATTTATTTCCGGGAATTGGTGAAATGTGTCAAAAGAAGAAACAAAAAGGTCAAAGAAAATTCAACTAGTTCTCCTCCTCCTCCTCCTCCTCCTCCTCCTCCTCCTCCTCCTCCTCCTCCTCCTCCTCCTCCTCTAGTGGGTGTGGGAATGCCAAAGTCTCATAGTCATAGATTTCAGAGATCGAAAGAGTGCTCAAAGCTCGACGTGGAATCTCTTTATTATTATCGGAAATAATGGATCACCATACCAAGGAGACTATCTTTTCTATTTGTTCAACGCGCGACTCCTTATAAATGCTTTGCCTTTTTCTTTCTAAACAAGTCTGAGAGTATTCTCATGTATAAAACAACCCTAATACCCCCTATGGAAAATTTGTTGACTCTTGGATTTTTTTTAGGTAGTGAAGTGGATGGATTCGTTACTTACCGAGCTAGTGGAGTTCTCTAACAGTGACTTTGTTTTAGACGCTTCTGCCTACACCTTTGAGGTTTAAGACTTGCATTTCTCTGGTTAATGAGGGTGACAACTGACAACAGTGAGGCTGTTGGCAGAGGAATAATTAAGGAAGGTATTTTGTCACATCACGTCCAAACAGAACGGTCGTCTCACTATTCCTCTATATCAAATTGTAACAGAGCATATGTAAGAGGTGACTTCCACCGAGCTTGTCTTTGAGATCAAGTTATCGAGTCTTGAATTTATGCCGAACCCTTGGAACTGCGTTCCTGTCCCATAGCTGGACACACGTTGAGGATGCTAGAAAATTGTGAACTCCCATGCACCATCTGCTTTTCACGATAAATAGAACGTTGTCGGTGTTTTCTAATCGTTCATTTGCATCTGTATATATTATACTCTCTCTCCTCCTAATAATAAAGAGATGAAACTTTCTAACTTTCTTAGCCAAAAATCAGATATCTCAATCAAATTGACTGAGAGGAAACAACACATTGTGCAAATTTTTAGGTGTTACAGATGATTTGATACAAATTCGTTGGTCATGCAAGTGTGACAGAGGGTTCAGTTTCATGCTTAGGAGCAAGATATACTCTTAAGGATCTCATGTTAATGTACATGATAAGGACTTTGTGTATATGAACAAAATATAGTTCACAAGACAAATCATATTATAGAACAGAGAACAAAACTTCATTTGAATTGGAACATGTCTGTTTTATACATCATGTTGGGTTTCTCCATATTGATACAATTCCGTCACTTGTTAATAGGCCATCGATCTGACGGCCGCTTCATAAAACAGAATCTCTGGTCGAACCTTTCTTTCTCCACAGAATTTGACCACACTCTTCCAGTTACCAACATTCTGTGGCATTACAACAAATACATCAATCATGTTTGGTCAATCTCTACATTCACAATATGGAAAGACAAAATCAAATCTTCGTCTTACCTCTCCATTGAAAGCACCATGTCTGAGATTGAGCCACCGGTTCTTTACATAAGCTAAGCAAATGTATTCTTCTTCTTCTTCACCACAACCAACCTGCATCACCATCACATACCATATTCTGAGAACTGTAACAAAAAAATTAATAGAAAAGAACAATGGCTAAAACATCTATGACACTGTTTCATATGTTTTACCAATGATACAAGCCGGTAGTTAGTGTTTGGTTCTAATCCTTCGTACATCCTGCTGATATCTATCTCCCAGTCCAAAGCCTTTGTTGTTTCAGATATTTCTTTAGTTTCACTCTTCTCCCATTCTAACACTAATGTTGCAAAGCCACATACCACCAACATTGCTTTATCATGAGCTTAATATATGAAATGAGTACATAAGATCACAATCATGGTGGTCAAAACTTACCGATTGTCAAGATAGGTGGGCATTTACTTATAATGTGATGTACAAAGTTTTCTATTCTACAGCCTCCTGTTTTAATGTCACATAACATCTTATATTCCATGTGGATCACCTTACAGATATCCACAAACTCTATATTCCCAAGAGCACACTGCATATATATACGCACAGAACAACCTTGTAATTAAGGGGTAGTATTAGTTTCTGTAGGAAACATAAAGAGGGAAACAAATGAAACATACCTTCAAGTCTCTGATCGAATCTGCAGCCATAACAATGCCATAAGAACTTTGCTCTGGATAATTTGGTTTCTTTCTGCATTTTCTACAACTCATTCTTTCATTTTCTTCCAACGTAAAAAGGCGAGTTACTAAGCTTTCTCTTTCAGTATTCTTCCAGCAATGCCAAAACTCAAGGATGGCTACAAGAACCTCAGCAGCATCACTCGACTGAAAGGGTATAGAAACATAGAATTCCTTTAAAATAACAATTAAGCTGACAGACAAATAATAATATTACCAAGCTTAGAAGGTTATCTTCTTCGAACGAACCATGGAAATAACTTCTTCTAGGGAAGCAAGTAAGTCACTCAAGAGGCAACTGTAGACTCCCTCATTATTTATCTCGCCTGACACAAAAGCAGTAAAGAAATGTTGTAGTGCAGGAGGAGCGTGTTCTTCCAGGTGGTCTTGAAATGGTTGCTTGTTGTGCATCAAATCTTCTTTGGGCATTTTAATGTTCAAGAGTGCCTGCAATACCACATTTTTTGTGAACTTCTCGAAGAGAATGATTTGATTCAGAAGACGAGAGTTTAGGACCTTAGGTATTCAATAGTGTTTTACCTTCAGTGTCATGTCAAGAGCTGAATTGTATCTGCTTGCAGCTTCTCCAAGAGCTGACTCTATATGTTCCGACTGTGAATCTTCTCGAAGTATATTTTGCATAACTTGAAGATGGCAAAAGAAAGAAATAAGAATTATGCATATAACTCACATTATTCGTCAACTGAGAAGCTCTTTTACAGACAGAGCCAACTTTACCATCCTCTTGATTAATAGTGTGGGATGAAATTTCCGATTGACGCCTATTACTTGCAAGGATATAATCTGGTTCCACAGAATCTTCTACCACCGTTTGCAATGGCGGAGACGTGCTATCCGGTTCAAGGTTGACAGAAGGTTTACTAGACATGTAAGAACACGTTTTGCTCAGAGAAAACCTGAAAGCAATTTATTAACATACGAAAAAAAACTCTTGAGGTACTTACTGTTCACCAGTCTTATAGAGAGGACTCGATATGTTCGTTGAAGTTCTCTCCTGCGTCATGAAGCCATTCATTCTTACAACAGATTGACCAAAATTTCAGGAAAGAAATTTGAGAATATAGAACCTCCAAAGACCTTTTTGTTTTTAGTTTTCTTCTTCTTTGACTGTGACTTCTTCTCCTCCTTGAGTAAAAGATCTGCATCTGCTGCATCTAACTTGGCTTTGGATTCCATATTCATAATTTCATTCTAGATGAGAGGATACATAATAACATGTTAGAAACATAGTTTCATATATGAGGGGCCATTCATTCTTACAACAGATTAACCAAAATTTCAAAAAAGAAAATTGAGAATTTAGAACCTCCAAGACCTTTTTGCTTTTATTTGTCTTCTTCTTTGACTGTGACTTCTTATCTTCCTCGAGTAAAAGATCTGCTTGTGCTGCATCTGCTGCATCTAACTTGGCTTTGGATTCCATTATCGTAATTTCATACTAGATGAGAAGATATATAATAACATATTAGAAACAGTTCAAAGGCCAAATAAGACGGAAACTGAAATCTCTCTGTATATAGCTTTAGTTTCAAACCAACCAGCAAGAAATTTTTCAGCAGTTCAAGGATATAAGTGCGGTTGTCAAAAACTGAAAGCCTGGTGAGGTTTTCCAGCAAACTAATCCTTGAATTATCAACCAGCAATATCTTTGAATTGATTAGCATAACCTGTAGGTCATGTAGATACTTTAAGATGGGCAACTCATGCCAATAAGTTGTTAATGAATTTGAAAATCATGAAAGAACCTTGGTATTGGCCACTGCTTTCAGAGAGCCTATGGAATTCAACACTACATCATCTCTGAGACTTTTATGCTCACGTATAAGATTCAAGCATTCTTCAAAATCGGGGAAATCAAATGTCAGATCCAATGCGCCTTCGAGAACATCTCGTACTGCACACACAAATAATTTTGCAGTGAGGGAATTTCCAGGTGCTCTCTCTTCGCGTCTATCGCATAGAAGAGATGCATAGCTGTTCCACTGATCTTCCTGAATATTCCTTCTCCTTTCATCCTCACTCATACACAAGTCTTCGATGACAGTAAGAGCTACATATTAATGGAAGACCTGCATTTTCTTTGCATATTTGGTTGCCAGAGTCCTACATGTGAACTGAACAGCTCTTAGAACAGCCACCCAGATATCAAGATTATGTTCCCAGATAGGTTTGGGAAAAGTCAAATCTAGTGGATTGTAGTCAGTTAAACATGATATGATATCATCTCCCTGAGCATGTGCCTTGGCGTAGTGAACACTGGGATCAAAAAGATTGATTGTCCCTTCATCATCGAATGGAGCATTATTGCTTTTCAGAAGTCTTTTATCCAGAAGCAGAAATGAAAACTGAGGGTCAAAGTCGATCTTTTCTGTTACTCGAGTAGAACCCAAGATACTGTCCACTGCTCTGGAAACTAGATCTATACCATCCTCCCTTTCACATTTGATGCGTTTTAGAAAGTTCAGAATTTGACTGAGTTCATGACAGTCCAGAAAACATATACTCTGAGGTGTTTCCACTAGGTGAGAATCGACAAGACTCTGTTTGGAAACTTCAAGTTTTGCAAGACACTTCAAAGGACATTGCATCACACTGTCTCGAACACTACAAGGGGGAATTTTAAGGTCACAAAACATCACGAGAAAAAATTTGATTTCCTTGAGTAACTTAGTCCGCTCTTCATCCACAGCTAAAGGCCATTCATTGGACCATCCAATATTATATGAAAACGCTTTCACATCTGCGAGCCGATTTTTGATCATTTCAACTGCAGCTACTGTATCCACTGGTTCCCAACTTCCAACTGATATCTTACGCACCCAGTCTTTGCCTATCCTCTTGACCATATCCATTTCCTTTGAAGGTTTAAAATCTGCAGCATGTTCTTGTTCAAGATGTTTCTTACATTCTTCAGCACTATAAAACTTCTTCGAACATTTAGTTCGGCACATCCAGAATATCCATTTTCTGTCTTCCCTCGCTGAATCAAGAATTTTCTTTAAAGCATCTCGTCCTTTTTGCCCATGTACTCCCTCCACAAAACTTGTAAGCTTTTCAATGTTTACTTTCATAAAATCCCTTTTGACCTTAACATCCAAACCTAACCAAAACGACCTCAATCTCTTATACTTGTTCTTAAGCGGCTCTGGACTATTCTTTGACACCAAATCTTCTGACTCACTTTCTTCTTCCAATAAACCCTTCAGTCCTCTAGTCTTGGAAACAGAGATCTTGAACTCAGCATCTTTGATGATATTCTCCAGGTCTTTCTTCGTTTTCTTCTGATGTAATTTCTGTTGCAAACTCAATTGAGCAACAAAAGAAGCCGAGTCTTCATTTGCGTTAGTAACAGATAAACCACGTTTTCCTATCTTCACACATTTCTTGTAATACATCACTGACTCTATATATGTCGTGCCAAATTGTAGTATCCAAATTGTAGTATCCATACATCACTTACATTTCTTGTAATACATCACTGACTTTATCTGTCACTGACATCATTTGCGTTAGTAACAGATAAACCACGTAAACCATATGTTCATGTCTTCCTTGTGGACCTGAATCATATCTTGGATTATCTCCAAAGCCTTGATGTGATCTCCACGAGCGAAGAGATCTTTAGCCTTTGCGTGGAGTGCTACGCTCTCAGCATCTCTCAGAAAAGTAGTAGTAGGCTCCATAGCTACGAACGATCCTCAAGGTTCTTGCGTTTTCTTGTTTTCTCTCTCTCTCTCTCTCTGCTTCAGAGAGA
The DNA here is from genome assembly GCF_030686135.1 of Camelina sativa. NCBI lineage: Eukaryota > Viridiplantae > Streptophyta > Magnoliopsida > Brassicales > Brassicaceae > Camelina > Camelina sativa. The sequence goes on along the minus strand of NC_141884.1, from coordinate 19,145,033 downwards.
TGTGTGTTGCGAGAAGAAACAGAGTTGAAGCGGGAATATTAACGAATATAACAGCTTATCACGTGAGAGCCACGTGAGAGACACGTGACAACGCTTGGGAAGAAAGAAACAAAAAAAAAACAAAAAACAATTTTGAATTTTGGGGAATTTTGTCGAACACGTTATGTGCGAAAGAGAACCCAAAAGTTGTGTGAATCTTTGAATGTGGGTTAAGAGCTAAATGTAGAATGGTCTTCATGTTTTTGGGATGAACAAAATTTCTGAATTTGAAAGATTTTGCAGTAAGAGGCGATACAAAGAGACTCGACGAGTCAAGTGTAGAAAAAAGTGAAGATTGTGACGAAGTATCGAGTGTGCTTTAAATTAGTTTCACTTTTTAGTTTTTAGATCCTATTTTTAAAGTTAACTAAGACAATTTTTTTTTTTTTTTAGAATTGAGTTATATTATAGGATTTTCTTTTATTATTTTAAATTTTTTGGTAAAATTCAAATAAGTTAAGTTTTTTTATAAAACAATATTTTATCAAATAGTGAAATTTGAAATATTAGGCTATTGCATTCTTGCAAAAACAATGAAAAAACGAGAATGATTTTTTAGAAAATAAAATTGGAAACATGTACGTGTTGGAAACCAATCTATATAATAATAGCAGTTTGAATAAATATCAAATATAGTTCGACTTTTCATCATACTTTTTCTAATTGTTTTTTCTATATATTTTGAAAAGAAATTATTTGATTATGTCTCGTTACATAGTTGCGTCTATTTATTGTAAAGTTGTGTCTTTTCACTATATGTTATTTGTATATTTTTTATCACAAAATTTTTGTTCTAATAATTTTATCTTTTAGAAACAATCTTATATAATAAGAGAAGGTTTTTTCTAACTTTTACTCACATTGCGACATTTGACATTCTCTTTTACCGACACATGTCATCCTCTATTTCCATTTTATTATTTAACAAATTTATATCATTTTCAATTCCATATAGTCATAGTTCTCTTCCTAATGTTGGTACAATTAATATATATTTTTAAATCCACTTTTATATCTTAAATTCTTTTGTCAAACAAAATCAGATTATTTTATAATAAAATCTCATATTATGTATGATATGAAAAAAATGTAATATTCTATAACATTTACTAATAAATAACTGATATTTGATACATCTACTTTAAACATTTTTCTTACATTTTATTTAATTTGTCCTTCATCCTTAAAGTAAAAAAACACACACTTTTACCGACACATGTCATCCTTTATTTCCATTTTATTGTTTAACAAATTTATATCATTTTCAATTATATAATAAGAGAAGGTTTTTTCTAACTTTTACTCACATTGCGACATTTGGCATTCTCTTTTACCAACACATGTCATCCTTTATTTCCATTTTATTATTTAATAAATTTATATCATTTTCAATTCCATATAGTCATAGTTCTCTTCCTAATGTTGGTACAATTGATATATATTTTTAAATCCACTTTTATATCTTAAATTCTTTTGTCAAACAAAATCAGATTATTTTATAATAAAATCTCATATTATGTATGATATGAAAAAAATGTAATATTCTATAACATTTACTAATAAATAACTGATATTTGATACATCTACTTTAAACATTTTTCTTACATTTTATTTAATTTGTCCTTCATCCTTAAAGTAAAAAAACACACACTTTTACCGTCACATGTCATCCTTTATTTCCATTTTATTGTTTAACAAATTTATATCATTTTCAATTCCAAATAGTCATAGTTCTCTTCCTAATGTTGGTACAATTGACATATATTTTTAAATCCACTTTTATATCTTAAATTCTTTTGTCAAACAAAATCAGATTATTTTATAATAAAATCTCACATTATGTATATGATAAAAAATGTAATATTCTATAACATTTACTAATAAATAACTGATATTTGATACATCTACTTTAAGCATTTTTCTTACATTTTATTTAATTTTTCCTTCATCCTTTAAGTAAAAAAACACACACTATTTTATAATAAAAGAAAATATCATAATAAAAATCATATATTGGATGAGAAATGAAATTGTTTAAATATATGATTATGATTAAGCCTTAATGTAATTTTATAAACCTTAATTTTCACACGTTTTAAAATCATATAATATTTTCTTTCATTGAGTAGACAATAAAGTTAGTCAGTTCCATACTTCCACTAAAATCCTATTAAATTATGATAAATTACACAACAATAGCTTCTTCTTTCATATCAATAAACATATCAACATAAAATCGATCTTGTCAAGAGCATTTCAGAATTGTTCTCATGTTCAAATCATAATATATATATATATATATATATATATATATATATTTATAAGAAGATTTTCATATATGTTGACTTTCTTGATTTTCTATCTATTTATTTTATTAGAAAATTGTAAGTGACATATTTAAAATAGTATTAATTAAATCATTAAGTTTGATTATTTCTTATATGGAAAATATATTAAAATTTAATATTTAATATCATGTAGTGGGTTACAAATTGCTTTTACCATGCATTAAAGAGAGTAACTGTTAATAAAATATTAACAAATATTAAAACACAAATTGTATTACAGTTAATACATTAAAGTGTATTCATATGATGAAAGATTTGTTTTAATATTTTTTCAAATATCATTGGAGTTACATTTTAAAGAATTCATATGCGATAAATTGTATTAATGATTACTATTAAAGAAAAATAAAATATCATGTTGTTTTATATCTTTAAATTATATTAGGATAAATTGATTTGATCTTTTGGCACAAAAAAGTGAAGCAAATATTATAATTTTTTTTTCAACAAATAATTATTATAATATTATAATATTATTTTTTTTTCCTCAAAGAATATTATAATATTATTATAGCTTGAAATTAGTAAAGAGTTTAATAACCATCACATTATATTTTTCTGAAATTATGATATTAATATTAAATCATTAATAATTGGAAATTTATTTTGTCCAAAATTATAATATTAATATTTAATTCTTTTTTATTTGCAAAATTTTAATGTTATGGTAATCATATAAGATATTGATAAATGATATCTATATATAATGACTAAAAGGACATTACATATATAAATGTCAATATATTTTTTAGTACAAAAATATCATTTAAATATAGTGAATATGAAAAATAATGTATGTAGTTTTGAGAAAAATAAATTAATAATTGAGAAGTGAGGACATGTGTCAAAAATATACGCTGCCAAATGTCGCCGTGTTATGTAAAGTTAGGAAAATATAACTGTTATGAAATACCCTAATTCCCAAATTTGTAACTGTTAATAAAATATTTTGAATCTAAGAGTAACATCTATCAAACATTTACTTAAATACTTGGACTCAAATTTACTCTCAAATTCTAGACCTATTATAACATATATCATCAACGCTGCAAAAGGAAAACAGATCGTCATGTTTCTTGATTATGATGGTACCCTTCATGATCCAAACAAAGGTTTGATGTCTAGCAATGGGTCCTTATAATTAACCAAAATATATTTACTCTTTCTCTCCATAATCAAGATATAGTTCATGTGTTTTGTGTTTCACAGATGAAAAGAAGAGTGAAAAACATGGCCAAGTCTTTTCCAACTTTTATAGTTACGTAAATGCATTTTATTATTGGTAGAATAGTTACATAGATGCATTGACAAGGTACATTTTGTAAAATAATTTTGTTTCCCATTTTCTTAACCAAATTTGTTAACGGTCAAATTACAATTTCACATGTTATTTATTATTTTTATTTTTGTAGATTTATAGCTTAGTGAAACTAGCAAAACTATATTATATAGAAGCCATGGAATGGAATCAATGGATATCTTAAAAAAAATGATTAACTAAATTTTAATCTAAATTCCTTTATTTACTTTTTAATAAAAAATTTACTCTTGGTTTTTATATATGTAGACATTATTTTAACTTTCCTGAGAATTAGTTAAACGTCTTTATTTTAGGTTTATGTGTTTGTTTTAACATCTTATCGAAAAAGGAGCCAGACCAGTTCCGGAGGACAAGCAGACTAAACAACCTTAGACCACAAATTTTATTATGTTTTAAAGCCATCAAATAATATGTATATTATAATAGTCACAATATATTTTTCTCACTAAAATCTACTCCATCCATTCCTTATTAATCCATTTTCTAGAGAAAAACAAATGTTGCACAAAAAAAACAATTTTTAGGTTTTCTAGATATTTTTAATAAGTAATTAATGACAAATTGTAAACTTCAAAAAAAAAAAACTGAATATTATTGGTTGAAATTCATTAATCACAAAAAATAATGCAAGTAAATTCGGTTTTTAATATGTTTTTTTAATATGTTTGAAAATCCTAAAATATGGATTAAAATCTGGAACAGAGAGAGTATTGTCTAATATAACCATTTAATACAGTCCCATATAATTTTAAAAATTTTAAATGATGGGAAGTGTTTTTAGTCAAGTGCTTACAGTACCACCTCTGCGACCGATCCCACAGGAGCTCGATTCCACTAAGTCGTGTTATCTCTCTTAGTAGGGACTGGGTATGAATCAGGCCTTGTCGATTATATGTTGAAAAAAAAATCCAATGATAAATGGAAAGAAGGCTGGAATATGATTTGTGGCAACATTTTCATTTTGTTGGATGAAAGGGATTTTGATTCATATTACAATATTGGCCAGATTGTGGAGAATCACTATCCATGAAGATGGAGGCATATCAAAGGGACTTCAAACGTTTGGACCGAGCAAAATAAAAGTTTATTATACAGAGGTAAAGTGAATTGTAAGAAAAGCAAGCAATAGAAAAAATGGTACATCAATACTCCATAGTATAAAATCTATAAAAGTTAAATGTTTTATTTATGAAATCATTCACAAAACATAAAAAGTTGAGGCAAGTTAATTCAAGAGTGATTGAGAGATAATGTTTAGTATGATAATGTTTAGTATGTTTAGTATTTGGAGTTTAGGGTTTAAAATTTAGTTACTTTGTATATATATAAGGATATTATTTAAAATGGATTACAAGAGGAGGTATTTCTTTTAAAATTATTTGTTGTTAAGTATTACTTTTAGATTATAAAAATAAAATTAATATATAGAACAACATTAGATTATCTATCAAAGTAATTATATAATAAGGTCTTACAATTTTATTTTTAGACTACTTATCAGTTTTTCCAAAAAAAAAGTGTAAATAAATATAATTTATCTTAATTACTTAACGGAAATGCTAAATTAAATTGATTTTGCGGTAACTAAAACAATGGTCATATTATTATAGTAACATATTGTTTAAATATTTTCAATAATACTGTGTGTACTTTAACTTTTTTTCTCTATCAAAATGATTCTTTTATGAAGCATCATATAACAAATATCTATAAAAATATTGTAGTTAAACCATAATATTATAAAAATTAATTTTCAATATATATAGTAACAATTACATGTACATTTCATATAGAGTTGAATAGAAACTTCATCTTTTATTTCAAATTAATAATGCATACATAACCCACACATCGCAAATTAATAATGCATACATAATCCACGCATCGCGTGGGCTACTTTCTAGTTATATATATCTAAATGTTTATGTCTTATGAACTCTATATATATATATATATATATATATATATATTTGTCTCTTCTTTGATAACTAACAAATCAATGTTCTTTGACACAATTTTGTTTGTTTTGTACTGACTTGGCCATATATTCTTTAGATAATTCTAATTTTAGTTGTAGATCGCCTGTACTTTCAACTATTTCATTATTTGAAATTTAATTTCTTATTGTTTTAAGATTTCTATTAAGTATTATTAGTTTAAGTCGATGGCAAACGTAACATACATTTTTAGTAAAGTGGCATATGTTTTCATGATATGAGCTCCTTGTAAGGTCATTCCTTTCGAAAGGAAGGTTTTTATATAACTGTGGGATACTGCTAATACCAAAAAAGAAACAAATCAAATGAAAATGGTCAAGAGTAGAAGACTAATACAAACACATTTTTCATTATTTAAAAGATAGGAAGTAGAAGGTATATACAATCTATAGATCGACAACCTTCTACGCAAATACACAAATGAGCATGAGAGTCTTAACATTTTTGTCACATACACGACAATTATTGAAAACATGAAAAACAACATTGTGAAAGATGACCACACTTCACCTCCAGATCTGCTTGGTATCTTCATAGATGGATAAAGTTGTCTAGGCAGTTTCAACTGCATTCATCGAGTTCTTGGTGCAGACTGTAGAACATGCGTTGGCACAATTTTCAACCGCTCCATTCACGACTTCACTTGCATCTATATAATTATCGAGACATAATATGAATGGATATAATGTATTATCTTATGAATTATTTAAAAAAATTGATAATAATGATATATATGAGTATGAGAAGTTTGCTTTACCAGAGTTCTGAATAGTGGTTAAAGCACCGCACACAGATGACACACACCCAACTTTGCAGTATTCACTGGCAGCATCACCTTAAGACAAAATTTAATACAGAAAATGAAATCTTGATCCGTCATGTTACATATAATGTACGCAATAAATTACTATATTGATCAATTTACCTGTGTTTTCGAGAATGTCATGAGTATATCCGGGAGGACATTTCGTCCCACCAATGTTTTTGCAGCCACTGAGACTTGCACAGAATGGCCTGGAACTTCCCGCTAAGCGGCAAGTGTTATAAATATTTCTAGCTGTGGTGGATGGACAGCAGCTCTTTGCGTCAACTTGAATTTGTGCCATGAACAGACTCATTAGGAGCACACATAGAATCAAAGTTTTGCCTTCCATCTTTTGATTGATTAGTTGTTTGATTGCAAAATGTATGTGGAGAGTTATAAGCTTGTATTTATGAAATTGAGATGAAACAAGGCTAGCTTAAATACTAGTTGGTCTGCAATTTGCAACCACAAAAGTTGTTTGATACCTTCATATCACATGCTCTACACACACTCTGTACATGCTGCGTGGACCACCCTTATCTCAATTGCTACCCTTCACTTCCGGGTGTAAATAGAGAGAATAGTATTATATTATTATTGTTTTTGTATTATAAATGGAATGATACAACTTATATATAATCACAAACCATAATCAAAGGACATAATTAAAGGGATTACATAGAATAATATAATTAATGTATATTAGAGTAATATATGGGATTTGAGTAATCATAGGTAATATGATGATACTCTTTCTTTAATACGCCCCTTCAATCTCCAGGGGTGATGAAGCGATGCGAAAATAACGGCTTGAGATTGACAAGTCCAAGTGTTGAGAAGGGGATCGGCTTATGAATTGAGAAGATGAGTTGTTGTTGTTGAGCAAGATTTGCTAAAGACCCGATACGGTGGTGAGTTGTGTGATGTGGAGGTGTTGAGTAATATATGGTTAGAGTCTGCTTTTTTTTTTTGTTTATTTCAAAAGAAATTCATCTTGATTCAGAGGCTTATGATAAGCTTGAATGATAGAAGCACTTTTGGCTTGAGAATAAAAATTATAAAGAAAAATACTTGGCTAAGATTCAGAGGTCTAACATGGTAGACTTGAATGAGAGAAGCTCTATGGCTTAAATTCAGAGGTTCATAATGAACTTGAATGTGGAAGCACTTGGCTTAAAACAAAAATAAACAAAAGAAGCACATAGCTTAGAAACAGGAACGGAGCCGATCGTTAGATCATTGTGGCTCTGATACCATATATTAGAGAGAATAGTATTATATTATTATTGTTGTTGTATTATAAATGGAATGATATAACTTATATATAATCACAAACCATAATCAAAGGACATAATTAAAGGGATTACATAGAATAATATAATTAATGTATATTAGAGTAATATATGAGATTTGAGTAATCATAGGTAATATGATGATACTCTTTCCTTAATACCGGGAACTACATTCATCTTTTTTTTTTTTTTTTTTTCCTTTTTTGGTTAATAGGGACAAAAAGAAAAAACTCTTAAAATTTTGTGTTTCTTAATAATTGAATTTGGCTGCTTAGTGTTCTTTTCACAATTCACGACTCCTGTTAATTTTGCTGGTTATATTAATTTTGTCCGTGCTAACCGTAAATTTATTATGTACGTTCTTATAATTTAGTTTATAAGATTTGGATGGTGAATGTTCGTGCTAGCTCTTAGAATTTGCTGTCAATGGCATGCCGTCCAAGTATATGAGGCGATGAATCGTTTTTCTCATATCTTGTGGGATGCTTTATCAAAGAAGAACTAGTTTGTACTTGGATGGCATAAACTCTTGGGTAAGTATGTTTTTAAAAAGATAAACCTCTAAGGTGAGTGATGGGTTAAATGCATTTATAAATTCTCTAAATGCTAGTCCATGCTCTGATTGACCGGAATTGTTCAACCTGGAATGTTGATGCCGCTCTAAGCATCTTGTAATTAATGAAAAGTTAAAATTATAAAACCAGAAATTTTATCAAAAAAGTCAGTGGAAGAATCGAGAAGCGTATGGGTAGATTGAAGAGGGACAGATAAGAGTGTAGTTTGTTATCACATGTTTTTTATTTCTTTTAAGTTCTTTAACCAACTCTTTGTAGTTATGTATATATACAAATTAAAGCCAAAATTTTTTTAACCAACTCTCTTTGTAGTTATGTAGACATACAAATTAAAGACAAAAATCCAAAACGTTTGTTACAACGTGTTATATATATTAGATGATGACAAGTTAAAGACAAAAATCCAAATCGTTTGCTAGGTGTTTCGATTTCAATACAGGTAGGGACCAAATGAATGCCTATTGCCTGATTTGTGTATTGTATTTTCTATGAAGAAAAAAAAAATTAAATTTGGTTTATAATTTAGTTCAACCAAGAAAAGAAATGTGAAATAGTCAAAGAAATGGAGAGACGAGTAATGAGTTAGACGCATAGAGTTAGAAGTTGACTCAGAGATAGTGGTTGGTTTTTTCAAGACATAAATTAGTGATATGTGTATATTTTTCACTATTTCATCATGTATTTGTTATTCATTTTGTTCTCTTAACTTATTGTTTTGTATTGTTTTTAGTCTCTTTTGCATAATATGCATATCTAGGTAGTCTTTGCATTGGTCTTGCATACATCTTGCATATTGGAGTTATTTCAGGTGTTTAGGAGATGTACAGACTGTTGGAACTGAATGGAGGTTGAGACATGCGGCTCGACCAAGCATGCCTGAAATGGACGTCATGTGACTCGACCGACATGCAACTTAGACGCGCTCCCAGGAAGAAGCACCAGCATCCCACTCGATCCATCATACCCGGAATGGATGTCATCAACGCTCGAACCACGCTCCAACATCCACGCTCGAATCACCACTCGAGCCACCACTCGAGCTACCACTCGAGCCACCAATCGAGCACCCAGTCGAGGGATTAAGCTTTTTACGTCTTCATCAAAGTTGTAGAGAATTGAGTCATCTTTCCAATGCCGTTTATTTCAAGCCAATCGGAGGTGTGGTTCAAGAGTTATCATCGTTTTAGTGGATGCGTATACACCCAGCTCGAGCCAACCACCCCGCACCTCCTTCGAGCCGACCACGCTCGAGCCACTCTCACTCACACCGCTCGAGCCACTCCTACTCACATCACTCGAGCCATACTCACTCGATCCATCGCAGCTGAACCACCGCCGACGCATCACGCTCGCGACGCACCGACTCGATCGCACATGTCAGGAAAGAAGACGCTCCGTCTCACACGCTTCAGGAGATTCCCAACCTTGTCGTTTTATGTTTTAGGGCTTTTCATGTGTGACTATATATACATTTTGTTAAGTCTTTGCCCATGACATCTTTTAACTTGTGTTTGTTCTTTTCTTAAGGTTTTACCTAGCCACCAAAAACGTTCTCAGATTTTGTAATCCGACATCTTTGAGATTATTCAGTTTTTGCATTTAATTTCTTCTACAGAGTTGTTCATCCCATTTTTATCTATCTAATGATGCTTGATTCAATGGTTTATGAGTTTGTATCGTTGATGATGGTTTCTAGATCCAAGTAGTGTTAGAGTTCTTGAGGATGGGATAGATTAGGTGGAGGATCTGAGGATGTAGGGTGTTTAAGCTTTTATTTGTATGACTCCCTTCTGGACTAGAGTTATAAATACTAGTTTCTCTCTGATCAATTGGAACTAGGTCTTAGACATTTCCACGCCCAGAAGGTGTTTGATGAAATGTCTGACCAACTAGTGCCAGAGACTTACGTTCCTAGCCTAAGAGATTAGTTGTCTAGGATGTTTGTTGACGTGAATGAACTTGTTTGTCATGCCATGCTTGATCATGTTTCTCTAGCGAGAGCTAGGTTTGGAAGAGGTTGAGTCTGAGTAGTTTCTGTCAAAAGATTGGATTAGCTAAGTCGTGATGTTCATTGTTTAGGGATAGTTTGCTTGTGGCATGTTAAACACTCTGTAGACTAGGATACTCCACCGACATCAATTACTCACATCCTTAGGACTTCTATCTTTTGATTGATATTGCATTCCTGAGACCGTTTTTCATCTTGCTATTTAGTTCTTGTTTAGACTCGATTTCGTTTTTACTCACGTTTACCTCTTGTCATACATTTTTGTTTCTAGTTCTGTAGTTCATTTCTGTTTTGCATTCTGATCACTCTAGGATTGTTAGACATAAAACCTCTCTCTGAACTGGCTTTGACTTGTGATACTTTGATTGCATATTGATTGCTAGCAACATCTCATTTGGATTGACACCTTCTGTACTACAACTGTATAAAGTTAATTGAGACTTACTAGAAGATACAAAAATCTTAGTATCAATTAGTGAGTCTCATCCGTTGTCCTTCCTAGTAGTTTGTGATATAGCTTATTATCAAAGGACTGAATTATTCATATTTTTTATGTGTATAGGGTTATCATCTAGCAGATAGGTCGACAAACTATGTGTTTTTGTTACCGATATGTTTTCATATGTTTCATTCTAGACTGGAATCGATGAACTTGGTTATTTTAAAGGATATTAGAGGGCATGCGTGCCAGCAAAATGGTTGAGTGTAAGTTCATTATTTTTTCTCAATAAATTGTAGAAGACTGTATTACTATATAAATTGTGGGAGGCTATGTCTCCACTCTTCTACCAAAAAAAGAAAAAAGTTTATATTACTATAGTCATTTCGAAATTTCTTAGTTAAAGTATAGAATTGAGCATTAAACAAAATATTTGTGTCGAAGAATACACTACCTATACATAACATATCATCCGTTCATTTTCTCTCTGGCAACTATCATCCCGATGGTCCCTGATGAGATTTTACGCAAAGGGAGTGGCACCCTTTGTGAAATGCTTCTGATGGTTGAGGTGAACTACTAGAAATATATTTTAGCATTTTGTTTGCTGTGTGGCTCCATTCTATTAGTTGGAAAGATATTTCACTCTCATTCACAAGCTTATAAGGAAAATGTTGTATGTCCCAAGTCCCAACAAAAACCAAGCTGACCCTGAGAAGTTCTACCAAGGTAAATCATATATATAAAAGTAGAGTTTCAGTCTCTCCTTATTGGTCTACTTAGCAATGCAATTTTAACAAAAAAAAAATTATATTAAAACACAAATTTAAAACAATTAATGTTCACATTTAACTAACATAATATAAAACTAAAATCTTTATAGCTTCTCCCTATAAATTATGCATTAACTTTATTTCTCCACTAAGTTGTATTAATCAATTGTATTAAAACAAAACAATAAATTAGAATTGTAACTCTCATTTTTCTAAATGTAATTTTTCATCATTTCTCTTCCTATAAATACTCATTATCTTATTCTCTTAGTCTATCACTCTTTCATTCTCTCATCTTCTTCCACTACTCTCAAATCTCTTTTTGTTTTGTTTTGTTTTGTTTTGTATTTTTTTTTTGTTATTGTTGTTGTATGGGTTATAAAAAATCAAATCAAATATCATTGTAAAAGCTTAGTTTTAGAGTTTGTATGATATGTATATCTTATATATTTATTTTAATCTTTTAAAATGTTTATCTCCATTTTCTATTTTATATTAACATCTTATAAGTCATTATTTTCATACATCAATATTCACCACACAATAAGATCATAAAGTTGAAATGATCCATATGTAATTATCTATTATGTCTCTGGTTATCTCACACATTCATGTATCATTTTAAATAATTTATAAAGATCAATATAATATTTAAAGATCAATATAATTATCCATTTATCCATTTATAAAGACTATTTTGTTTTGTGATCCAATTGTTAAATCTGCAGAGATCAATATAATATATATTTTTTTTTTTATGATTTGAGGTTTTTGAAAACAAAAAGAACATAATTAAACAATTGGTTTTTTTGTGTCTTTAATCAAAATTAAAAATGATCCAAAAAACAAAACATATTCAACTAGAACTTAAATATAAAAATAAAATATAATTTTAAAAATATCATTTCACTAAATTCTCTAAAGATGAAACCATTAGTATGAAATCTAGCACTATAAATTAAATTGATGAGTAAAAACCAAAAAAAAATATAAGTTATCCTTGGGATTTTAAAAATTATTAAGATTGAAGAATTCATATAATTTTATAAGAAAACTAATTTAGTTTGTCACTTAAAAAGTAATATTTTTGATTTTGAAATATTATGTGTAAGTGTTGAGTTTATATCAACAAACAACCAAATCATGTGAATTTTGATTCAACCACTTGGTATTCCTTTTATTTTAGGTTATAAAAAATTAAAATATTTATTTATAATTAAAGACATGTAACTCCATTTAACTCAAATGTAACTCCTATCCAATAATTGTACATTAATTCATTCCTCCTACTAACTTATTATCTTTCAAGAGAAATTACTTTTGGTTAAATTTTAATATTTTTTATTTATTTTGGTTGGCTAAACTTATATTCATATTTTGGTTGGCTAAATTAATATATTTCTCATGTAAAATTATTGTTTATAATATATTTCTCATTTCAAAGTTTAAAGCAATATCATATATATAAAAGTAGAGTTTTAGTCTCTCCTTATTGGTCCACTTGGCAATGCAATTTTAACAAAAAAAACTTATATTAAAACACAAATTTAAAAACAATTAATTTTCACATTTAACTCATATAATATAAAACTGAAATCTTTATAGCTTCTCCCTATAAATTATGCATTAACTTTATTTCTCCACTAAGTTGAATTAATCAATTGTATTAAAACAAAACAATAAATTAGAATTGTAACTCTCATTTTTCTAAATATAATTTTTCATCATTTCTCTTCCTATAAATACTCATTATCTTATTCTCTTAGTCTATCACTCTTTCATTCTCTCATCTTCTTCCACTACTCTCAAATCTCTTTTTTGTTTTGTTTTGTTTTGTTTTTTTTTTGTTATTGTTGTTGTATGGGTTATAAAAAATCAAATCAAATATCATTGTAAAAGCTTAGTTTTAGAGTTTGTATGATATGTATATCTTATATATTTATTTTAATCTTTTAAAATGTTTATCTCCATTTTCTATTTTATATTAACATCTTATAAGTCATTATTTTCATACTTCCTTACAATATTCACCACACAATAAGATCATAAAGTTGAAATGATCCATATGTAATTATCTATTATGTCTCTGGTTATCTCACATATTCATGTATCATTTTTAATAATTTATAGAGTTTCAGTCTCTCCTTATTGGTCCACTTGGCAATGCAATTTTAACAAAAAAAAAATTTATATTAAAACACAAATTTAAAAACAATTAATTTCACATTTAACTCACATAATATAAAACTGAAATCTTTATAGCTTCTCCCTATAAAGTAAAATACTTAGGTTCACCCCTAGGGGTGAACTTCTCCATTGACCCCCTTTTCTCTCAGCCAATCAGAATCTTCCATCTAATATTTTATTTAAAAAATAAATCAAAACTAAATTAAAAAGCAAACTAAATAAGGAAACAAATTCTGCATACTTTTAATTAAGGAAAGATAAATATTGGTTTGGTTTAGATTTTTAAAATTAGAATAAAATTATTTATCGGTTTGGGTTTACAAATGAAGTGGTTAGAGTTTAGATTTTACAATTCAAATGTAATTATATGTCGGTTTGGATTTACAAATGAGCTGGTTAGGGTTTAGATTTTACAATTATAACGAAATTATATGTCGGTTTGGGTTCACAAATGAGATGGTTATGGTTTAGATTTTACAAGTAGAACAAAATTATATGTCGGTTTGGGTTCACAAATGAGATGCTAGGGTTTAGATTTCACAATTCAAACGAACTTATATGTCAGTTTGGGTTCACAAATGAGATAGTTAGGGTTTAGATTTTAAAAGTAGAACAAAATTATATGTCGGTTTGGGTTCACAAATGAGATGTTAGGGTTTAGATTTCACAATTCAAACGAAATTATATGTCGGTTTGGATTCACAAATGAGATGGTTAGAGTTTAGATTTTACAAGTAGAACGAAATTATATATCGGTTTGGTTCACAAATGAGATGGTTAGGGTTTAGATTTTATATATGTCTGTTTGGGTTTATTAAAGAGCGGTTTAAGATTTTTAATTTTATAATAATATATACAGATTTTATTTTCTTATTTTATAAGGGGGTGAGTGGAGAGGTTCACCCCTAGGGGTGAACCCAAGTATTGTTCCCCTATAAATTATGCATTAACTTTATTTCTCCACTAAGTTGAATTAATCAATTGTATTAAAACAAAACAATAAATTAGAATTGTAACTCTCATTTTTCTAAATGTAATTTTTCATCATTTCTCTTCCTATAAATACTCATTATCTTATTCTCTTAGTCTATCACTCTTTCATTCTCTCATCTTCTTCCACTACTCTCAAATCTCTTTTTTGTTTTGTTTTGTTTTGTTTTGTTTTGTATTTTTTTTGTTATTGTTGTTGTATGGGTTATAAAAAATCAAATCAAATATCATTGTAAAAGCTTAGTTTTAGAGTTTGTATGATATGTATATCTTATATATTTATTTTAATCTTTTAAAATGTTTATCACCATTTTCTATTTTATATTAACACTTATAAGTCATTATTTTCATACTTCCTTACAATATTCACCACACAATAAGATCATAAAGTTGAAATGATCCATATGTAATTATTTATTATGTCTTTGGTTATCTCACATATTCATGTATCATTTTTAATAATTTATAAAGATCAATATAATATTTAAAGATCAATATAATTATCCATTTATCCATTTATAAAGACTATTTTGTTTTGTGATCCAATTGATAAATCTGCAGAGATCAATATAATATATATATATATATATATATATATATATATTTTTTATGATTTGAGGTTTTTGAAAACAAAAAGAACATAATTAAACAATTAGTTTTTTGTGTCTTTAATCAAAATAAAAAATGATCCAAAAAACAAATCATATTCAACTGGAATTTAAATATAAAAATAAAATATCATTTTAAAAATATCATTTCACTAAATTCTCTAAAGATGAAACCATTAGTATGAAATCTAGCACTATAAAATTAAATTGATGAATAAAAACCAAAAAAAATATAAGTTATCCTTGGGATTTTTAAAATTATTGAGATTGAAGAATTCATATAACTTTATAAGAAAACTAATTTAGTTTGTCACTTAAAAAGTAATATTTTTATTTTAAATTATTATGTGTAAGTGTTGAGTTTATATCAACAAACAACCAAATCATGTGAATTTTGATTCAGCCACTTGGTATTACTTTTATTTTATGTTATAAAAAAATTAAAATATTTATTTATAATTAAAGACATGTAACTCCATTTAACTCAAATGTAACTCCTATCCAATAATTGTACATTAATTCATTCCTCCTACTAACTTATTATCTTTCAAGAGAAATTATTTTTGGTTAAATTTTAATATTTTTTAATTATTTTGGTTGGCTAAACTTATATTCATATTTTGGTTGGCTAAATTAATATATTTCTCACGTAAAATTATTGTTTATAATATATTTCTCATTTCAAAGTTTAAAGCAATATATCATATATATAAAAGTAAGGTTTTGGTCTCTCCTTATTGGTTGATTTTTATTTAATGTTTTCTATTTTTTTTTTTTTTTGCTTTCTAATTTCTTTAAACAATATTTAAGACCCAATAAACCCAAAACATTTAACTCACACATTAAAATAAAATTATAACTGAAAATAAAATAAATTATGCATTAATCACTTTAAAGGCATAAGAGGTCAAAAATAACTTCTATCCAATAATTCCACACATTCCTCCCACAAATAATATATATATATATATATATGTTCAATATTATATTTAAATATCAAAGAATTTTTTAGTTAGCTAAACTTATAGTCACATATATACAATATATATACATAAGAATCTATATTACTTATTAACACCATAATTCGACCCATTATTTGCTTAACTCAAAATTGGTTTCAAAGCCAACTAAAGAAAAAACATAAACGATCTTATTGATATTAGACCAAAACATGGACATACAAACATAATCACTTACACGGAAAATAATTACTTTTAAAAAATAACTTATTATTGCAACATCAACGTATGAAGGGTTTACATAAGCAGTTAATCAGAAATCTAAAATACAATAAATGTATTGGGAACAATATCAGTCAATGATAAGATTGGATCTTCAAAAGCAAGAAACAACATCCTCATGATTCATAAAAAATAAACGCAACAATTGTACACATCTAAACGAAATGATATAAACATATAGTGTATTAATACAAGTGACTGCGAAGCTCATATATGCCTAATTAAAACGAAATAATACAAAAGAGAAAAAGAAATAGACCAAAAAAACAAGAAAGTGTCAACTACACCGCAACCCACGCGTTGCGTGGGGAAGCACCTAGTTTCTTTAAAGTGAGACATATATTGGTGGCCATGTACAGTGCCTCCAAAGTGATGTTTTCGGATCACATTCCAACCAGTTTTAAGCTCGAGGCATCCGCATACCATGCTAGTGTATATATATTTATATATATATAGAAAAAAACACTAAACATAAAAGTATAAAACCATATTATGACATTATAATTTTACTACTAACACAAATTCAATACATAATTTATTAGAATTGTCCCACATGGAGACTTGGCAAAATTTGGAACTAATATAAATAGTACATGGATCTCTACACTCATGGCCAATTGGTTTTTGAAACAATCCGACCCATTTAAAAAAAATAATAATAATATAATTAAATATCTCATAATATTTAATTACAACCCAACCAATAAAGCAACAATAACCCAACATACACAGCTGAAGACATACTAAACCAACTCCAATACATTAAAATACAACACCAATCATAACTAATATAAACCAGCAACCTAGCATGCTTTTAAACCAGGTTCCAACATAAGTAATTTAACCAATAATACAACCGAGACCATATATCATTCTCCTCCTCATCACCATGATTTCATGCTACACATGCATTACCTGCACCACAAACACAATGAGATGTATGAGTATTACCAGAAATAACCATTGAGGCGATTCTCCCATCTACGAGCTATACACACAAACAAATCAAGTGTACAACCACAAATAAGACATAACAAACCATTCATTAAATAGAACACCCAATAATACATTTACCACACCTACACATCAACAAACAAAACAAGTCATACAACCCAATCGCTTAAATAAGCTCATGGTCCCGCATTCACCTTATCAAGCTGATTCTAACAACAAATACAACCAGGAGAGACTCTACTTGCATCTGAAACAGTTCCAGAAACGTTCTACAACAAGTCACACAACCAAAAGCAACCTTGAAACAAAATGGACAGAAATATCAGAAAAGAACAGTGTCAAAGATGAAACCCTAAAATAGAAACCAACCGTTAACTATCAAATCCCTCCGGTGAAACGCTAGCCTTAGACGTCACAAAGCATTTCCCAAAATCTCGTGCCGATCGGAAACCATAAGAGACCACGATCTCAGTTACAATCCCAGATGGTCTCAACTCGCGTCTGAGAAAACGTATCCCACGAAACTGCCAATAACTCATGGAGTTTAAATCCAAATCCACTTCTATAAAAAGGATAATGACTATGAAAGACTTGGGTATAACTGTACCAAATTTCGTTACTTTTGACAATGATTTGATATGTCGAAACTGTTTCCTCCCAAACCCTAACGATTCTGCTTCTTTTGCTTTAAACACCAAAACCAAATTTGCTCACCCTTCTCTCCTTCTCACACGTGAATGAGCACGTGAATGAGCACGTGAATGAGCATTTCTTCTCTTTTTCTCTTTTTCTCCTTATTAACAAAAAGGGCTTTCGGTTTAGTTATATTGAACCAAAATTTAATTAGATTAAACCATAACTTAATTAAACTAAAAAATAATTAAAATTCATTCTTTTGGTTTATTCAACATATCCCAAATTTTGTTCCGGAAACATGAATGTTACAGTTTTGGATTGGATATATATGTTTACTAATATGGTATCAGAGCCCAAAGTTAAGACCCAATGTCTCGATTATGCGGTATATTCGTGGATGTCCAGTCCCACTAACTTCAGATATCGATCTTGAACGTGAGGGAAGTGTATTAGAATTGTCCCACATAGAGACTTGACAAAATTTGGGACTAATATAATAAATAGTACATATGGATCCTTCCAGCCGATTTGGGTTGGATATCCATGTTTACTAATATAGTTTAAAGATTTAGACCATTATTTTTATTCTCAACTTTATTAGTTCCAACTTCAATCAAAAACAACCTTGCCTATACAAAATAGATTAGAATCTCCTAACTTATACTAGTAATTTAAGTCAAACTGGTAGAAGTGAAGAAACCTATAAGGAACTATTGAAATTCTTTATATCAAGAAGATACTAAAAATATTCATATGATTGCAAATTATTAACTTTAAAATGCTTCAAATTTTGGAATAGCAAAAATTGTAACGTTTCCAAAACGGAATCTATATTTTCAATACACTCCCAATTTAACATTTTCAAGAACTTTTTTGTTCTTTTTTTAATGAAACATTCATAAATTTTTTAATTCGTTTATTGATCTTAATTAGCTATATCTTTGAGGGTTTCTATCACAGTTTTTTTTTTTTTTTTTTAAGTTATATAAATAGAAAATCCTAAGAGGAAAAGGAAGACAGTTAACTTATATAATAAGAAGAGGCAAAACGTGAGCTTATAACCCTAAGTTTTAATTTATTTCTCTTACAGATCAGCGAGAGAAACAATGGTGAGGTTCAATCTTCCATGGGATTTGGAAGAGGAGATACTCTCTAGAGTTCCCCCGTCATATCTGAGAGGACTACAATTTACATGCAAACGATGGAACGCTTTATTCAAAGATCCAGAATTCATCAAGAAGCACTCAGATAAAGCAGCAAAGCCGCCGTATTCGATTCTCTTGTTCAGTTGTTCTAGGGTTTATTCGCTGAGCGTCAATATCAACAACATTGCGGTAGCGGTTGGTCCAACTAAACTTAGCAGAAACCCAAACTAGTCATCAAAGGAAGTCGAAATAACTCAAGTTGTTCAGTGCAACGGCCTATTGTTATGTTCCACGAAAGAGTCCAATATGACTAAGCTCGTGGTTGTGAATCCATGAACTGGTCAAGCCAGATGGATCAAACCATATTAGGATAGGACTAAATATTTTGGGGATTATGTCAAATATATGATTTGTGTTTATCTTTACTAGATTATAGGATCCTCAATTGTGTATAAATACTTGTACAATCGTATGATCAATACAACATAGAGCATTATTCAGCCTTTCATGGTATCAGAGCAAGATCTGGAC
Organism: Camelina sativa; assembly: GCF_030686135.1. Lineage (NCBI taxonomy): Eukaryota > Viridiplantae > Streptophyta > Magnoliopsida > Brassicales > Brassicaceae > Camelina > Camelina sativa. The sequence goes on along the minus strand of NC_141884.1, from coordinate 19,125,144 downwards.
CTTTAAAATTTCTTTGTAACTCTTGTTTTTTTTTTTCTCAAACTATGAGTGAAGTCGAATCTGCTTCTTCTGGTCCTACGACTGATCCCAAAACCGTCTCTGCTGTTCTCATGTCTCCGTCCTTTCTTCATCCAGCGGACAGTACAGGACAGGTGCAGACTCCAATCTTATTGAATGGAGCCAATTACGAACGTTGGTCGAAGTTGATGTTGAATTCTCTTCGTACCAAGCGGAAACTAGGTTTTGTTAATGGAACCCTTCCGCGACCGACGAATAATCCAGATGAGGAAGAAAAGTGGGACATGGTTAACGCTATGATCATTGGATGGATCTATAGTAGCGTTGAACCAAAGTTGCGACAATCTATCTCGTTGGTTGATAACGCCAACACGATGTGGGCAAGCCTACAAAGACGATTCTCTGTCAGTGACGACACGAGAATTCATCAGCTTCATTCTGACATTGCTGCGTGCAAACAGAACGGTGATGAGGTGGAAGTTTATTTTAGCAAACTGCGGATCATGTGGGATGATCTGGCAAATTTTGAGCATGGTTTCACATGTTGTTGCAAAACTGCAAACTGTGATTCGATGCTGAAGTATGAGAAGATGCGAGAGAAGATACGGGTGCATCAGTTTCTCATGGGACTCGACAACTCTCGGTTTGGAACGACAAGATCAAATTTGTTGAGTCGACAAACAGAGTTGAACCTTGAGACTGTTTATTCTCAGGTTATTCAAGAAGAAAGACACATCAATGCCATGCGTACAACTGATGATCGGACTCCCGTCGTCGGTTTTTCTGCCACAACAACGACGGCTGCCTCACAACAGAACACTTCTGTTTCCTCTGCTCAGGCGTCTGCTTCTCGTTTTGCTAAGCCATCGACGGTTTGTTCACATTGTGGCAAACCAGGACATGATGCAAGTAATTGTTTTCAACTGATTGGTTTTCCTGAATGGTGGGAAAAAGATAAAACCAATGGTGGTCGTGGAGGTTTTGGTCGTGGTAGAGGAGGATTTTCGAACCAAGGTCGTGGTCGTGGAGGTCGTGGTTCTGGTTTTCGTGCTTCTCATACTCAACTTGGTGATTCCGCTTCATCGGTGGACTCCTCAGGCATACCAAATTTCACAACAGATCAATGGGCTACTTTGGAACAGTTTGTAAAGAAACAGGGTTCCTCTGCTAATGCAAAGTCATCAGGTAAGACAGAAAAACTTCTTCTTTTTGGGAAAGAAAGACGCCATGATATAATCATTGATTCGGGTGCTTCTCATCATATGACTGGGGATTTACACTTACTCCCTGCGGTTACTACTATTGCTCCTTGTCCCATTGCTTTGCCTAATGGACAGATCACCTGGGCAACAAAACATGGCAGTTTGAATCTTGGTGGTTGACTTGTTTTGTCCAACGTTTTCTTTGCCCCGTGTTTATCAATCACACTTATTTCAGTTGCTCAATTGCTTCGTGATGTTGCTAGTTTTGTACTCTTCACTAAACAGTTTTGTGTGATACAGGACCTCGATTCGAAGACTTTGACTGGAGCGGGGAAGGAGCGTGACGGGGTTTATCATTACGAGGGTGCTGTTGCGGTTCATGTTGGGCATATGGGAAAGTTGCAGACTCGGGACTTATGGCATCATCGTATGGGACATCCGTCATCTAGAGTGCTTTCTATTTTAGGATCTATTGGAGGTTTTTCTAGTAGTGTAGGGTTTTTTGAACAATCTTGTGGTGTTTGTCTACGAGCTAAACAAACTCGAGATGTGTTTTCTTCAAGCATCAATAAAGCAGTTGACTATTTCTCTTTAATTCATTGCGATATATGGGGACCATATCGGGAACCATCAACGTGTGGAGCACGTTATTTTCTTACGATTGTTGATGATTGTTCAAGAGCGGTTTGGGCAATCTTACTCTTGGAAAAGAAAGAAGCATCGGATGCCTTGAAAACATTTTGCATGTTTACTGAACGACAATTCAACAAACAAGTTAAGATTGTTCGAAGTGACAATGGTGGCGAGTTTTTATGCTTGCGCAAGTTCTTTGCTGATAAAGGCATTATTCATCAAACGTCCTGTGTGGAAACACCTCAACAAAATGGGCGTGTGGAACGCAAGCATCGCCACATACTCAATGTGGCTCGTGCTCTTTTGTTTCAAGGCAATTTACCAAAGAATTTTTGGGGAGAGAGTATCTTGACAGCCACTTACTTGATTAACCGTACACCATCTCTTCTCCTCGACAATAAGACACCATATGAACTCTTATACGGCTCGCCCCCGGACTATCATAATCTTCGTGTTTTTGGCACACTCTGTTATGCTCGCAAGATTGATAGGTCAAAGGATAAGTTTGATCCTTGTAGTACCAAGTGTGTTTTTCTGGGCTATCCGATGGGCAAGAAGGGTTGGCTTGTGTGTGATTTGCAAACAGAGAAGCTGTTTGTTTCCCGCGATGTTGTTTTCCATGAGGATGTTTATCCTTATGTTGTTGCTCCTATTGTTGTTCGTCATGATGTGCTGCCTGATCAATCATCCTCACAACATCCGGCAGTTTATGATTCTATTCATTCTCCTGCTTCAGGGGGAGATAGTCAAGTTTCAGGGGGAGCACAACCTGTTTCTGTCGCGGTTGAGCATATTTCTTCTCCCACGGTGGTTGACTCTCCGAGTGACTCTGTTCCGGTTGTTGATAATGCCGAATCTCTTGGTGTTGGGAAAAAAATAAAGAAGAGATCCGTTTTGTTAGAACCATACATCACATATGCGGCTCAAGTAGTTAATGATAACCCTCACGTCATGTTTCCTTCTTCGACACCATCTCCATCAGAGTCTTCTTCAGGTACTTGTCTGTATCCTTTGACTGATTATTTTTCTTGTCATCGTTTATCTCCATTGCTTCGGGCTTTTGGTGCATCTATTACTGCAACTCTCGAGCCTAAGTCATTTCAGGAGGCTGTTAAACATGAGGTATGGCGTGGAGCTGTTAAAACTGAGGTTGGTGCTCTAGAAGATGCAGACACTTGGGATGTCACTGATCGTCCTCCAGATAAACAAGTCATTGGATGCAAGTGGGTGTTTAAGATCAAGTTTAAGTCTGATGGCACAATCGAGCGGTACAAAGCTAGGCTTGTGGCTCTCGGCAATCGACAAAAGGAAGGAGTGGATTACAAAGAAACCTTTGCTCCGGTGGTTAAGATGACAACAGTTCGCATTGTTCTTGAGGTTGCAGCTACAAAGAACTGGGAGTTATATCAAATGGACGTCCAAAATGCCTTCTTACATGGCGATTTGGACGAAGAGGTCTACATGACCCTGCCACCAGGAGTGTCTCATGCGAATCCTAACAGTGTGTGTCGGCTCAAGAAATCTATATACGGTCTTCGTCAATCGCCGCGATGTTGGGTCTCCAAGCTGTCTAAAGCTTTACTTGATTTTGGTTTTAAACAGAATCACAAAGACTATTCTCTGTTCACACTTCTGCGTGCTGGCACTACACTGTTTGTCTTAGTGTATGTTGACGATTTGGTTGTCGGAGGTGATAACCCTCTGCTTATTTCTACTTTCAAGTCTTACTTGAGTAGGTGTTTTAAGATGAAGGATTTGGGTGTTTTACGCTATTTTCTTGGCATTGAAGTTTCCCGTGGCAAGGAAGGAATCTACTTGTCCCAGAGAAAGTATTCGCTTGACATTATTGAGGAGTGTGGTCTTCTTGGTGCTGCCCCAGAACCTACACCTATGGAAGAAAATCATAATTTGGCTAGAGATGCTGGTCCTTTCTTCACCACGCCATCACGATATCGTCGTTTGGTTGGACGCCTGGTTTATTTGGCTGTTACTCGACCTGAGATCAGTTATGCTGTTCATATCTTAGCACAGTTCTTGAAAGCTCCACGACAGAGGCATTGGGTGGCGGCTCTACGTTTGGTTCGCTATCTGAAAGGGGCGCCTGGTCAAGGGATTTTGTTACGGTCTCAGAGTGATCTTCGGATTACTGCTTTTTGTGATTCAGATTATGCAAAGTGTCCTTTGACCCGTAGGTCTCTTACCGGCTACATTGTCAAGCTTGGAAACACGATTGTCTCATGGAAGACAAAGAAGCAGAAGGTTGTTTCACGTTCGTCAGCAGAGGCAGAGTATAGGGCAATGGCCATGACTCTTAGTGAGTTGAAGTGGATCCGAGAATTACTTCAAACCATTGGCATTGCACAGACGGCTCCGATGTATATGCATTGTGATAGTGAGGCTGCGATTCACATTGCCGCGAATCCGGTTTTTCACGAACGTACAAAGCACATCGAGGTGGATTGTCATTTCGTTCGGGATGCGGTCATGGATGGTACACTTGTTACACCTCATGTTCGGACTAAAGACCAGTTGGCTGACATTCTAACTAAGGCGTTACCGCATCGTACGTTCCGTTATCTACTTGGCAAGATGGGCGTTAAAGACTTACACGCACCATCTTGAGGGGGAGTATTAGGATAGGACTAAATATTTTGGGGATTATGTCAAATATATGATTTGTGTTTATCTTTACTAGATTATAGGATCCTCAATTGTGTATAAATACTTGTACAATCGTATGATCAATACAACATAGAGCATTATTCAGCCTTTCAAACCAAGAAGTGTTTACGATATGTCCGATAGATATGCTCTAGGTTACGACAACAACAACAATCAACATTCATACGAAGGCTACAAAATCTTGAGGTTCCCAGCTGATGGTCGAAGCCTTTTGGAAATCTTTGTGCTAAATGTAACTCATGGAGGGTTCTTCCTAACATCCCTCTCAAAGGTAAACAACGCGTTATTGGAAGAGGCGTGTCTTTGAAGGGAAACACCTATTGGCTTTCTTGTTTTTTGGAAGACTTCGAAATATTGAGTTTTGATTTCGCAACGGAAAGATTTGTAATCTTGTCTTTTCCATTTATTTTACCGCTTCGGATGTCTGATTCCAATACCGTAGCTCTATCAGTTGTTAGAGAAGATCAACTATCGGTGTTACATCTGAACCTTGATACGAGACAGATGGAGATATGGGTGAGTAATACGATTGATGATGATACTGAAACTGCGCTTTCTTGGAGCAAATCCTTTGAATTTGATCTATACTCTCACTTCGATCTTAGTCTTCTAAAAATGAGCTTCTTCATTGATGAAGAGAAGAAAGTGATAGTGTCTTGTGGCAGAAGCAAGGATCACAAGCAGAAGATTATATACATTGTTGGGGAGAATGATTGCAGAAAATTTTATTATTATACATTAGACCAATCAAATCCTTATAATTGGTTTCTCTTTGGTTATGTTCCAAGTATAGTTAGTTTAAATCCACAAATGTAAACTTTTTTTTTCTTTCTTTGAAATAATGTTTTCGCTTCCTTCTTATATTTTGGTGCCATCCATTTTTTAAGATTTATCTAATGTTTATAATAAATCTAACAATACTCTGTTATAACCTCATCAGATTCAAGAGTCAAATTAAACATATGAGTTCTGTACATGCAGACAAATCATATTATTGAAAAACTTCTTTTGAGTTGAATCATGTAGCTATTTTTATACATCGATGATGAGGTTTCATTTTGAAACACTTGTTAGACCCGTTGATCGGACAACTTCGTAAAACAGAATTTCTGGCCGAACCTTTCTTTCTCCACAGAATCTAACCACACTCTTCCAGTTGCCAACATCCTATGGCATCAAAACACATATATCAATAATATTATGGCCAATCTAAATTCACTATATAGTCAACTCAAGGAAGACAAGGGGGAAACTGTTTCGTCTTACCTCTCCTGCTAAAGCATCACGTCTGAGATTGACCCAACGGTTCTTTTCATAAGCTATGCAAAAGTATTCTTCTTCTTCACCACAACAAACCTGCATCACATCTCATATTGTGAGACTGTAAGAGAGAGATACAGAGTAATAATAGCAAAAACATTTGTGATCGAGTTTTAGATGTACTACCATTGACACAAGCCGATATTTAGTTTTTGGTTCTAAGCCTTCGTACATCCTGCTCATATCTATCTCCCAATCCAAAGCCTTTGTTGTTTCAGATATTTCTTTTCCAGTTTCACTCTTCTTCCATTCTAACACTAATGTTGCAAAACCATAAAACACCAACTTTGCTTTATCATAAGTAGGCATAAATATATGATGAAATAAGTACATAAGATCACAATCATATGGCGCTCCAAACTTACCGATTGTGAAGATAGGTGGGCATTTACTTATAATGTGATGAACAAAGTTTGTTATTCCGCATCCTCCTGTTGTAGTGTCACATAACATTTTATATTCCATGCGAATCACCTTTAGGATATCCACAAACTTTATATTCCCAAGAGCACACTGCATATATGTAAGCACAAAAAAACAGTCCTATAAGGGGAAGTACCAATCTCAGTAAAAAAAAAAAAAGAGGGCAGTAAATGAAACATACATTCAAGTCTCTGGTTGAATCTGCAGCAATAACAATGCCGTAAGAACTTTGCTCTGGATAATTTGGTTTCTTTCTGCAGCTTCTACAACTCATTCTTTCATTTTCCTCCAATGTAAAAAGGCGAGTTACCAAGCTTTCGATTTCAGCATTTTTCCAGCAATGCCAAAACTCAAGGATGGCTACAAGAACCTCAGAAGCACCACTTGACTGAATATAGAACAAAATAGAAAAAAAATTATTATAACAATTAAGCATACCAACAAAATAATAATAAACCTCCTTTTCTCCACACGAACCATGGAAATAGCTTCTTCTAGGGAAGCAAGTAAGTCACTCAAGAGGTAACTGTAGACTCCTTCATTTTTTATCTCCTCTGACACAAAAGCAGTAAAGAAATTTTGTAGCGCAGAAGGATCTTGGTCTTCCAGGTGGTCTTGAAATGCTTGCATCAAATCTTCTTTGAGAATCTTAATGTTCAAGAGGGCCTGCAGTACCACATGCTTTTGTGAATTTTTCGAAGACAGTAACAAAGTACAGAGGTATGCAGTAGATTAAATCAGAAGATGAGAGTCTAGGTATTAAATCTTGTTTTGGTTGGTAACTGCTTCACCTTCAGCGTCATGTCAAGAGCTGAATTGTATCTGGCTGCAGCTTCTCCAAGTGCTGATTCCAAATGTTTCGACTGTGAATCTTCTCCAGGCAAGTTTCGAATACCTTGAAGATGGTGAATGAAACAAATAAAAATTATGCATATAACTCAAATAGTTCATCGGTTGGTATCATTTACACGTTTAACTCAAATAAGAATTAAGACTTATGCAAATTACTCAATTTGGTCAACTCTAGTACCTTGCTCTTGATCGACAGTGTTGGATGAAATTTCCAATCGACACCCTTCACTTGCAAGTGTATTACCTGGTTCCATAGAATCTTCGTTCACTGTTAGTGATGGAGATGTACTCTCCGGTTCAAGGTTGACAGAAGGCTTACTAGACATGTAAGAACACGTTTTCCTCAGAGAAAATCCGAAAACAATTTATAACATGCAAAAAAGACTCTTGAGGTACTTACTCCTTAACAGTCTTATAAAGGGGACAAGACATGCTCGTTGAAGTTCTCTGTTGCACCATGAAGACCATTCATTCTTACAAACGAATAACCAAAAATTCAGAAAAGCAAATTGAGAAATTATAAACTCAAAGACCTTTTTGCTATTCTTTTTCATCTTCTTTGACCGTGACTTCTCCTCTTCGAGTAAAAGTTCTGCTTCTGCAGCATCTGACTTGGCTTTGGATTCCATATTCACAATTTCATTCTAGACGAGAAAAGACATAATGACATATAAGAAACAATTCAAAGGCCAAATAAAGCGGAATACGAAATCTCTCTGTATATAGCCGAAGCTTCAAACTAACCAGTAAGAACGGTTTCAACAGTTGAACGATGTAAGTGCGGTTGTCAACAATCGAAAGTCTGGTGAGGTCGTTCAGCAAACTAATCCTTGAATTATCAACCAGCAGAATCCTTGAATCGATTAGGAGAACCTGTAAGTCATGTAGATACTTTAAGATAGCAATTCATGTCATTATGTTGCTAATGAAAAATTAAAAAACCATGAATGAACCTTGAAGGTGACCACTGATTTCAAAATTCTTAAGGACTTCACCACTATATCATCGCTGAGATTTTTATGCTCACGTATAATATTCATGCAACCTTCAAAATCAGGGAGATCAAGTGTCAGATCCGAAGCTCCTTGGAGAACATCTTGCACCGCACACAAAAAAAAATTTGTGGCGAGGGAATTTCTGGGGACACGCTCTTCGCATCTATTGCATAGAAGAGATGCATAGCTGTTCCACTCTTCTTCCTGAAGATTTCTTCTCCTTTCATTTTCTCCCTTACACAAATTTTCGGCGACAAGAAGAGCTTTACTATAATCTAAGACTTTCAGTTTCTTTGCATATTTGGTTTCCAAATTTCTACATGTGAACTGAATAGCTCTCAGAACAGCCACCCAAATATAAAGATTATGTTCCCTGATAGGTTTGGGAAAGGTCTTCTCTACTGAATTGTAGTCAGTTAACCATGATACGATATCATCTCCCTGAGCATGTGCTTTGCCGTAGTGAACATTGGGATCGAAAACATTGATTGTCCCTTCATCATCATGTGGATCATTATTACTACTTTTCAGCAACCTTCTGTCTAAAAGCAGAAGTGAAAACTCCGGGTCAAAGTCGATACTTTCTTTAGCTCGAGTAGAATCCAAGATACGGTCCACTGCTCTGCAAACTATATTTGTACCATCATCCCGTTCACATTTGATGCGTTTTAGAAAGTTTAGGATTTGACTGAGTTCATGACATTCCAGAAAACAAATACTCTGAGGTGTTTCCACCAGGTGAGAATCAACAAGAATCTGTTCGGAAACGTTAAGTTTTCCAAGATGCCTAACCGGATAAAGCTTCATCCAGTCTCGAATGCTACATGAGAGAATTTTAAGGTCACAAAACATCACAAGGAAAAATTTGATTTCCTTAAGTAACTTACTGCGCATTTCATCCGTAGCTAAAGGCCATTCATTGGACCATCCATTCTTATATGAAAACGATTTCACCTCCCCAAACTGATTTTTGATCATTTCAACGGCAGCTACTGTATCCACAGGTTCCCAACTTCCAAACGATATCTTACGAGCCCATTCTTTGCCTATCCTCTTGACCATATCCATTTCCTCTGAAGGTGTAAAATCTGCAGCATGTTCTTTTTCAAGATGTTTCTTACATTCTTCAGCAGTAGAAAACTTCTTCGAACATTTACTTCTGCACATCCAGAATGTCCATTTCCTGTCTTCCTTGGCAGATTCAAGAATTTTCTTTAAAGCATCTCGTCCCTTTCTGGAATGGACTCCCTCCACAAAACTAATAAGCTTTGCAATGCTCACTTTCATAAAGTCCCTCTTGACCTTAACATCCAAACCTAACCAAAACAACCTCAATCCTTCAAACTCATTCTTAACCAGCTCTGCACTTTTCTTTGACTCCAAAACTTCTGACTCACAGTTTTCTTCTAGTGAACCCACCAGTCTCTCAGTCTTTGAATCAGCGATATTTGACTCTGCATCGTTGACTAAACTCTCCATGTCTTTCTTCACATCTTCCTTTAGCCCTTGCAAAGTCTCTTGAGCATCAGACGATTCAGAGTCGTCCGGGTACGCAACAGATAGACACTGTTTTGCTACCTTGACACATTTCTTGTAATACGATACTGACCCAAGCTCTTCACCCAAATAGTAGAGTCCATGTGCACAAGGTCGTGATAACAACACGTTTTCCGAAAAACACCCTACAGAACCGAACATGTACACGAAATCTACGTACGGGTTCTTTATCGTTTCCGCTAGATCAATGAACATATTACCTTGTTCGAGATGAAGAAACCACGAGTTCTTGTCTTCCTTGTGAACTGCGATCATATCTTCGATGATCTCAAAGGCCTTGATGCAATCTCCATTAGCGAAGAGCTCTTTTGCATCTTTCCAGAGTTTTACTCTCTCGGCATCTTTCAGAAAAGTAGTAAGCTTCATGGTAGCAACGGTTTCTCAAGATTCTTGCGGCTTTCTTGCTCTCTCTCTCTCTCTCTCTCTCTCTGAATGTGTTAACGTACAGAGTCGTCGAGGCGGGAACATCAACGAATATAACAGCAAGGTACAACGTATCACGTGAGAGCCACGTGACAAAAAAAGAAAAAAAAAAAACAGAGACCCAAGTGTTGAGCATTGGGGAATTCAATCGAACACCTTTTGTGCATTACGCGTTTGGGATTTTTCACGAGTAAATCGGCAACATAGAACTCAAAATTTGTGTGAATCTTCGAGTTTAGAACTGTAGTCATGTTTAGGATGAACAAAACTTGGAATTGTGGCCCTGTGGGAGATCTCTCGTTTTGAAGACGGTGGAGAAAGCAAGAGACGACTACTCTACTTTTCAAATTTCTATTACTTTCCACATTTTTTAGACTTCGTGTTTGTTTCTTTTTTTTTTGGTGGTAGAGACTTTGTGTTTATTTCTTGATTCGTTGTTTTGTATGTAAAATAAAATACTTCTGCTATAGTTGTGTATACAAGATATGTAAAGAAGATTCTATTTCCAAGTAGTAGATTAAGTTCTTTTGGGAAAAACATTTTATCAAATTGATCGTATTATATTTTTAACTCTGAATGAAATGGTGACTAGTGGGATATTCTATTATTGCATTCTCGCATTTATCAGAATAACCAATCTTTCGAATTTGCTTTAGCGCAATGACACATATAGTAAATCTTTGATTTTATATCTCAATTTATATGAACGTTTTGATCATTGTAATCGATTTAACAAATTGGATAAGTAAAAATCAAAGTATATATCAGAAGTATGATAAGTTCTAGATATGCTAGGTTGGTGCAGTATATGTAGACAAGTATGACATCAAAAATCGAAAAGATCAAATATATTTTCAAAACTTCATATTCATATTGTACTTATTTTAGTTAGTTAAGGGAAAGTTGTAACATCCGCGAACCGGATTTTGTGATTTTGAAAGGAGTGTCGATCGACACCCTAGTGGCATCGATCGACACCACTAATTTCTGGGTTCGGCCGGTTTGATTAATTACCGAATTGGTTCGGTTTGGTTCAATTAAATCTCTAAATCGTGTTATAAGCGTCTAAGGACGAGTTTAAGGGTTTTTGGGAAGTTATTTGGTCGCCGCTTAGTGAAAGAAAGAGAGAAAAGAGAGAGAAACGTTCTTGAGTTTTTTTGGGCTTGTTCTTGGAGATTTTGGAGAGATCTGAGGCAGTAGAAGTGTTAGATGTTGCTGGACACGAAGGGGGAGCTTCTGGGGGTGTTGTTTTCCACGTTTCTCATTTCAATCTTCCTGTTCTTGAGGTGAGTGCTTGACCATGGTTGATCTAAGCATGAGATCTCTCTTGTTTGTGTGTTTTCTTTGTTGTTTGTGTTGTTTTGTTGCTTGGGTTCGTTGCTTTTGTGATTCCCAGTGATTTTCTGAGGTAATTGGGTGAGTTTGAGACGGATGCGAGATGATTGGGAAGGAGAGTTCGATGTTCGGTTTCGCGCAGATCGTGTCCGCAGAGGAGGCATCGATCGACACTAGGAAGCATCGGTCGACACCATTTGGAGTGGCATCGATCGACACTGTTTAGCATCGGTCGACACCATTGTTTGTAGCATCGATCGACACCGTGAGGCATCGGTCGACACTGGTCTCAGTCGAGACTTGTTTCCTGGTTTGATGTATTGTTGTGTGTTGTTTGTTTTGCTTAAACTTGAGGGTCTCATATGTTTGTGTGTATAACCCAGTAGATGGGAGGACGGCCTCACTAAGTATTTATGATAATACTTACGCATCTCAATTGTTGTTGTGGTGTGCAGGTATGTGACGTGGAATCATGGCGATGAGGAGGAGGATGAACTAGGGTCTCGTTTGTGTGTTGTTGGTCTTTGTTATATTGTTTAGGATGGAACCTTGGATAGAGATATGTTAGGTTGCTGGATAGAATGGATAGAAATGTTATTGTATTGGTTTTGTATTATTGATATGTTTCCGCTGTGCATGTAATTGGATGTTGGTTTATTATTGGTTGGCTACTGTGTGTGGGATGGTTTGTTTAATTAAGTAGTATGGGATACTTAATTATATATTGTATTTAATTATTAAAAAGAAAAAAAATGGGTCGGGTTGTTTCATTTTGGTATCAGAGCCTTTACGGTTCTAGGATGGTTAAATGGATGGTTAGAGCGGTTAGGAATTTAATTGGGTGAATTATTTTCCTTTTTGCTTGATGCATGATGTTGTGTGATGGAATTGATTATGAGTAGTTAGTCAATTTGTTTGCGGTATGGAGTCCTAGTATCATCCTCTTCGAGCCTTCAATGAGATTCCACGGTAAGATGTGTACTCTATGTGCGGTTTTTGAATTGTGTGCTTAGCCTTCTGTTCTGGGTAGTGCAGATGGCTAGAGAGGGTGCTGTTGGTCGCGGTCGTGGTCGTGGGCGTGGTCGTGGTCGTGGTCGTGGTCGGGGACGAGGTCAGGTTCCTAAGGCCAGTGTGAGTGTAGCCCAGAGCATGGCCAGTGAGGAGGTGGCGGAGTCACAGGTTCATCCTAGTGTGTCTGGAGACCAGGCTGGTTTGGGTGACGGCAGGGCGGATGGGCCCGGTGTCGGTCATGGTTTTGCCCCGGGTGTGGGGGTTGCAGCGGGAGGTGCTCCAGGCAGGGAGGATGTCTTGATGGACTTGCTAGCTCAGGTTTTGCAGCGACTTCCAGCATGTGTGCCGCCAGTGGTTGGTGGGCAGGATCCAGTAGTGCCGCCAGTGGTTGGTGGGCAGGGTCCAGTTGTGCCGCCAGTGGTTGGTGGGCAGGATCCAGTAGTGCCGCCAGTGGTTGGTGGGCAGGGTCCAGTAGTGCTGCCAGTGGGTGGTGGGCAGGGTCCAGCGGTGCAGCCTGTGGTGGGTTTGCAGGCAGGTGTGCAGCCGGGGGCCGAGGTAGTGGATGCTCAGTATGTGCGGATGATGGAGCAGCTGCGGCATGTGGGAGCCGGGTATTTCTCAGGAAGTACCGATCCGAGTGTAGCGGATGAGTGGAGAGAGCGGATGGAGGATATTTTCCTTTCGCTTAGGTGTCCCGACCGGTACAGGGTGGATCTGGCAGTGTTTTACTTGTCAGGAGATGCTCGTGTGTGGTGGAGGTCGGTGACAGCACGGAGGGTGCAGCGGGGTATGTCTTGGGGAGATTTTGTGGGGGAGTTTAACTCCAAGTATTTTCCTCAGGAGGCTCTTGATCGTATGGAGGCACGGTTCTTGGGTTTGACTCAGGGGGACCGTACAGTGCGGGAACTGGATGCAGAGTTCAGTCGGCTTGTGGGGTATGCAGGCCGGGCTTGGGAGCCTGAGTCGGCTCAGGTGCGGAGGTTCTTGCTGGCTTTGCGAGATGATCTGAGGACTCGGTGCAGAGTGAGGAGCTATGCCACGAGGGCGGAGCTGGTTGAGGTTGCAGCTGGGATAGAGGATGACTTGAGGTCACAGTTAGTGGTGGTCAGTCCAGCGGTTCGTTCAGAGGAGACATTGGAGCAGAGCATTCCAAACAAGGATAGGCAGTTGGAGCAAAGGCGTAAAAGGAAGCGGGAAGAGACGACAGTGGCGAACCAAGGTGGCCAGAGAGGTTATGGGAGCGGGAGCATGGATCACGTGTCGGCAAGCGGGGCCAGGGGAGGTGATTCGCAGGAGTACCGTCGAGTGTGTTATCATTGCGGGGAGGAAGGGCATATCAGGCCTTTCTGTCCTAAGAGGAGGCAGATGATGGAGGTTGCGGCGCAGCCGAAGGGAGGACCGGGTGTCCATTCCGGCGCTTAGTTTTAGCTTATGTATTCTTTCTTTCATTATGTATTTTCATTTGGAGTTGTAAACGATTATTGCATTTGAGGTTCTAATAAAAGTTGGAGTTCTTTGGTTTTGGGATTTGTGAAAAATCACTGGAAAGGAAATAGCACGGGAGTCTATAAATGGAAAGTTTCCATAAATAGAAGGTAGCTACAAATGGAAAGTTTCCATAAATAGAAGGTTGCTATAAATGGAAAGTTTCTAAAAATAGAAGTTTCCAGAAATGGAAAGTGTTGAGGTAGATCTAGTCGGGAGATACTCGTTGACATCGGACTTATTTGCTCAGGATTGTGTGGGCCCAACTCATGTGATACCGATAGCTCAATGGACTTTGTGGCCAGAGAGTGGGAGTGGTATGTTTGCTTCGGATGACGATCCGTGAGCGCGCTTTAGGGTGACGACCTTAGAGCGGGATTTTGAGACTCCCTGGATACCGTAGCTGTGAGCCGTGGCTCGGCAGTGAGCCGGTATGTCTCGAGGGTTGCGACCTGAGAGCGGGGGGAGTGGGCATGTGAGACTCCCTGGATACCGTAGCTGTAGGCTGTGGCCTGGCAGTGAGCCGGTATGACTCGAAGGTTGCGACCTGAAAGCGGGGGGAGTGTGTGTGTGAGTGACTTCCTGGATGCCGTAGCTTAAGGCGGTTGGCCTGATAGCGAGCCGGCATGATTCGTTGGTTGCGACCACGGACAGGGGAAGCACTGAGTTGTGAGCAAATAGTGTCTTTGATGTGAGTATATTGACTAGAGGGAGACCTCGTGGTTCAGTCGGAGGTGTGCGGGCTGTTGCGACAGTGCACGGGAAACCTTGGCTGACGGTATTTAGTCCGGTCGGGGACGTGCGGGCCGTGTTGACGGTGGCACGGAGGTCCTTGACAGTTGGACGGTTTTGCGGGATTCGAGGACGAATCCATATTGGTGGGGGAGAATTGTAACATCCGCGAACCGGATTTTGTGATTTTGAAAGGAGTGTCGATCGACACCCTAGTGGCATCGATCGACACCACTAATTTCAGGGTTCGGTCGGTTTGATTAATTGCTGAATTGGTTCGGTTTGGTTCAATTAAATCCCTAAATCGTGTTATAAGCGTCTAAGGACGAGTTTAAGGGTTTTTGGGAAGTTATTTGGTCGCCGCTTAGTGAAAGAAAGAGAGAAAAGAGAGAGAAACGTTCTTGAGTTTTTCTGGGCTTGTTCTTGGAGATTTTGGAGAGATCTGAGGCAGTAGAAGTGTTAGCTGTTGCTGGACACGAAGGGGGAGCTTCTGGGGGTGTTGTTTTCCACGTTTCTCATTTCAATCTTCCTGTTCTTGAGGTGAGTGCTTGACCATGGTTGATCTAAGCATGAGATCTCTCTTGTTTGTGTGTTTTCTTTGCTGTTTGTGTTGTTTTGTTGCTTGGGTTCGTTGCTTTTGTGATTCCCAGTGATTTTCTGAGGTAATTGGGTGAGTTTGAGACGGATGCGAGATGATTGGGAAGGAGAGTTCGATGTTCGGTTTCGCGCAGATCGTGTCCGCAGAGGAGGCATCGATCGACACTAGGAAGCATCGGTCGACACCATTTGCAGTGGCATCGGTCGACACTGTTTAGCATCGGTCGACACCATTGTTTGTAGCATCGATCGACACCGTGAGGCATCGGTCGACACTGGTCTCAGTCGAGACTTGTTTCCTGGTTTGATGTATTGTTGTGTGTTGTTTGTTTTGCTTAAACTTGAGGGTCTCATATGCTTGTGTGTATAACCCAGTAGATGGGAGGACGGCCTCACTAAGTATTTATGATAATACTTACGCATCTCAATTGTTGTTGTGGTGTGCAGGTATGTGACGTGGAATCATGGCGATGAGGAGGAGGATGAACTAGGGTCTCGTTTGTGTGTTGTTGGTCTTTGTTATATTGTTTAGGATGGAACCTTGGATAGAGATATGTTAGGTTGCTGGATAGAATGGATAGAAATGTTATTGTATTGGTTTTGTATTATTGATATGTTTCCGCTGTGCATGTAATTGGATGTTGGTTTATTATTGGTTGGCTACTGTGTGTGGGATGGTTTGTTTAATTAAGTAGTATGGGGTACTTAATTATATATTGTATTTAATTATTAAAAAGAAAAAAAAAGGGTCGGGTTGTTTCAAAAGTATGCGTGGTTATGCTCACTTTACAATGTAGATTTTCCTGAAAATAGTTTTACTGACGTGACGATTGTTGAAGGTTGACGAGAGAAGAACACCTTATTGTTTATGAATTAATATTTACTTTCATGAGAATAGTGTTACAATATACAAGCATATATATAGGAATGTCATTTAACTTACTTTCCTAATTAATGAGATCCTATAAAATATTTACAAACCATTCATATGATTATGGTAGATTTACATATCTTCTACATATTGTCTTATAACAATAGCCTACAAAGAGACTGTTAAACAAGAAACATATTAGCCCAATAACACATAGTAAATCTTTGATTTTATCCTCTATTTATATAAATGTTTTGTTCATTGTAATCGATTTATCAAATTGGATAAGGAAAAATAAAAGGCTTAGACCATCTGCAACCCATCTCCATTTCCATCTTCATAATGAAGTTTGTAGTCAATTTTGTTCCAACATATCTCCATTTTTATTCTAAAATAGAGATCTCCATTTTTATTCTAAAATAGAGATCTCTATTTTTTCTCTATATTTGGAGATCTTCATTTCTATTTTACACTAAATTTTGGAAATCTTCATTTTTAACTCCAAATGGAATAGGGTTGGAGAAAAACTCATCTCCAAAATAAAAGTATTTTAAAGGAAAAAAATGGAGAAATAGGTTGGAGATGCTCTTATACTTGATCTTTATTATCATCTTGATCTAGTATATTTTTACCCCCAAAGTTATTTAATTTTTAATACTTTCTTACATTTTAAAAGATTACAAAATTATCATTGAGAAAATTAAAGATGAAAAAAATAAACTTGAAAATAATATGAATTCACAAAACAGATAATATAAACAAGAACATTTGTTTATTAGTAGTATCCAATACCATGTTCATCTCTGTTAGTATTGTGATTCCGTTTCGCCACCAAACAAGCCTCCTAAGATCGATGATCCACCACCGTCACTCGCTCCACCGTTAACATCACCACCACCACCAATGAGCATGTTCATAGCAAAGCCTTGACACAAACCTTGCACCATTGTATTCACCAACATTGGATTGCCAACTCCAGTAGGTCCAATGGGGCCTCCATTCGGACCATTAGGTCTTCCATTTGCCCTATAAGGTCTTGCATTGGCCCTATATTGGACTGGTCGACCCCTAGTTCTAGGCTGAATCCTGTTTGCACCTTGGTTCACGTTTCCATGTCTGTTCATATTTGTAGTACCACCTCGTCCATTTCTCTGCCTACCATTTTGACCGTATTGGTTCTGGTTATTCAATCCTGGTCCACCAACCGCCCCAACCATGGGTAAATACTGGCTATTGGGCTCTTCATTTAAATTACTATATTGTGAATCATCCATAGTCCCATAAGATTCACTCTCATCATACATAGACCTACTTCCTCCTGTGATGTCGCTATAGCTTTCGAAATCGTTTTCACCATAAGTCTCATCATAATCTTGATCACAACCATCATCTACGAAGTCACCTCCAACTTCAAAGTCACAATCACCATCTCCATCACCATAGTTTTCACCATAACTCTCATCGTAGCCAACATTATCTTCACCAGCATAAACATCATCAGTGCCATCACCTTTGCTGTAGTTATCATTGTTGCCACCATTATCAATTGCATTAGAGGGTCCAACACTATTCCCATTAAATCCCCGAGGTGCTGTAAATGCAGATGTTTCACGAGGTCTATTAACTCGTACGCTCACAGCCCCACCACGAGCTCTTATTGTGTTGTTACGAACATTTTGCACCCTTCTTGTTTGAGGTCCTCTAAGGTTTTGCATAGGACTTTTGGAACCTTGAAGACCACCACGAGGTCCATTAAGAGCCATATTCTTAGACCGAGTGTCAGAACCATTCAGGTTTGTATTTTTCTTCCTCCCACCACCTTGGCCTCGGTTCATACGAACTGATCTTGGTCCTTGTGAGTTATCCAAAGATAGTGGATAGAGATCAGCATCGGATAAATCATTACATTGGCTACGAGCATCGCTACTACCTCCAAAATCACTCTCACTACGAGCAACACTTAAACCATCGCTATAAGCCACAACCTCAAGCCCATTACCATCAACGTCTTCTCCCTCATCATTAGCCTCATCAACGTTTTCTCCCTCGTCATTAGCCTCTTCAACATACAGACCACCTTCATATTCAACATCGACACTAACATCAACCTCAACGTTAAACTCTTCGTTCCCTACACTACCATCGTAGCCACTCCCATCCGTTGACCCTTGCCCAAAACTCTGTCTTACCTGACCAATAAGTTCATTTGGTCCAATAGGTCCAACCTGAGCATTATAAACCAAGTTGTTGTTATGTCTTCTTGGTCCATTGACAGCAACGTTTTGAGCTATAGGCCTTGTCATGGGCATGGGTCTGGGTCTGTTACTGCCTTGATTAGACATAGGAAGCGAGTTTTGATGCTGAGGATGTCCGGTTTGATGAGTATGAGGAATAGGTGAAGAAGCGCTATGTTGAAGGAGGTGAGGATTAGGAGCAGCGATGCAACCGATATGAGCGTCGAATTCACAGGGTATGCATCGATAGAGCCACTGGTCCTTCCCGATCTTAAGGCAGATATCACATGAGAAACCTTTATTGGCTCCATAGGGAGGGTGAAACGTGAGTTTAAGGTTATGTTGCGGATGAGAATTGTGGATGATTGAGAGCGGCTTGTAAGCACAAAGAGAATGGATGTCGAAGTCGCAGAGAGAGCATTGGTAGCTAAAACCAGTCCCATGGACGCCACAGCCATCACAATTGAAGTATCCACCATCGTAGACAGGAGCAACAAGAAGGCTAAGTGTATGAGACGGGTGAGAGGGATGTGTTATGACCTGCTTCATCTTGCTGCACGACTCATGTAGAGAGAAGTTGCATGGCCTACATGAGTAAACCATGCCGTTACCTCCGGCGAGTTTGCAAGCTGAGCACGGTGGTGATGCCGTCGCCGGGGATAACTGAAGTCGGTGTGGGTGGCTGAAGTGGTTTATAAAGCTATTGTTTTGAGACGTCGTCGGCTTTCCCATTTTCTTTATGTGTGTGTGTGTGTGTTTTTTTTCTTCTTCTTGGTCTTAAAAATGAGATTGTTACTTGTGAGAAACACAACTTAGAGTTAATAGAGATAATAGGGTTGACTTTGGTGTTAATAAAAGAGGGCTAAGTCAGTCAACGGAACGCGTTGCACGTCTCTTCATGTGTGATGAAATAATACACATTGACTTTAACTAGTTGCACATTCTAATTATATGTGGTTTGGTTCCTCTTATCTCTCTTTATTTTGTCTTGTATAGACATATATAGGTGTATTTGTTTTAAACAAGAGGGGTATATTTGATATTCTAGTTTTTGTTGACCAAGAAAGAGTTGGATCGTAATGCAAAAATTTCAAACGTGGACTGTCTTCCTAATACATTGAATGTATCTTGTCACACAATATCAAGTGTTTGGCTTTGTGTTAACTCATAAAATATAGCGTTTTCATATTCGTAAATTTAGACATGTAGTTAAACCTCTTTCATATTCGTAAATATAGACTACGATAACCGGCGGCAGCGTATATATGGTTCCTTCTTGAGCGGCATCTCTCGAACCGGCGACCTCTAAACTGTACTAAAAAATCTTTACCACTTGAACTATCGACATTTGGTAATAACTTTGATTTTTTTTTTTTTCTTGGGCAGCAAAATACTAATACTGACTACAACATCAAAGAGTTCTCTAGAAGACAAGACAACCCATTCTTGTCAATTACCACATTGTCTCGACTTTATATATATATATAGGTCGATGCCCAAAATTATTTCCAATTTAATCATCTTCTGAAATAAACTTATTCAACAATGTGCGTTTTCTTTATACTAGACTACTAGTAAGATGAATTTGTATAAAGTATATATAACTTCAAAACTAAAAAGCATAAACTAATTAGCTAACTACAAATGTTCACTCGTATAGTTTAAAATAGAACATATTTATTATATAAAATCGTGAGATAAATAATATATATTCATTTCATTATATATATATATGAATTAATTAGTATTAATTATTATAAAAAATACTATTAACAATAATGAAATTGCATGTATATATATGTATGGTATTCCCATTGAAATAAAACTTTTTATTATATCAAAACGTAAACATATTGGATCAAAGAGTATGAACAATTATATTTTTTAATTTAAAAACAACAACAACGATTTTGTGAAGGAAGTCCATGGAATAAAATGCAAGTACCATTTTTATAAGACAAACCTACACAATATTTAATGCAGTCTTTTTTCAAGAATCCACCAGTACAATCTGGTCCACAAGTCGGAGGTAGAGCTTGCACCCTAATTCCCATTTCAACTATCAATCATGAAAAGAAAAAAAAAGAAAAAATCTTGTTTTCTTGAAGAAAGATACGAAATTGTAGATGTTATAGTTAAATATATATATTTGAAATAACATGTACCTGAGAGAAAGTCACATGCAATAACCAGCGTAGCAACAAAAATGCATGTAACAATCAATTTGGAGGAACCCATTTTTAACAAACCAATATTGTATATTTCTCAGATATAGTTTTTTTTTTTTTGTCAACAATGTAAGATATGTTTGATGTAGATTAATTGAGAATGAAATGATCTATTTATAACATAAAACGTTCATATATAGTCACAAATTATTTTTATGTTTGTGTACACGTTCTAATCATAGTCAAATTTGTTTCCCTCTGTAGTTTTGTTAATATGGTATATAATGATTTTTAACTCTAAAAAGTTATTTGACCCAAGGAAAAATAAAATAGAAGGTAAATCATTGGTCTGGTCAAAAAATACATAATCAACATTAACAATTTTGAATCCCGATTAAATTATTCTTCGCTTGCCTACTACATTACTAAGCTGCACCACTTCCAGAGTTCCAGTAGTTGCAAAAATTATCATGTATATTTGAATATAGGACCGGCCCTGCTTTTGTGGATGTTGATAATATATTGTCTAAGATCTTCGAGCAAATTCTTGATTGTTCTGATGGTGATCTTACGTATGAACCAAGAAACCGGTGGCACATTAAGAAGAGTACAAGGCTGAAAGATCTGCTCCATTGTCACCTTTGATCCAATCCTTCCTTTTCCGCCACTACATTTTTTGTACTCTTCATCATTAATCCGCGACCTAGACTTGCATAAGCGTTCCTGATCTGCGTATAGTGGCTTTATTTTCCAGCTACCCTCAAACACTTTCATGCACGACATATTCTTCTTCTTATATTTTGCCTAAGCAAGAGATCAACACATTAAATCACCTAAACACACAAAAACAGTTGTGTTCATGTGAGGGGATTCGGAGAAGCTTCTTACAGTAAGATTTTGATGGTTTTCATCGATGACTAGATGTATCGGGATAGCTATAGTGCACCCAAGGACCTTCCATCTCAAAGTTTTTTTCACATCCGTGATCTGCCTCGGTCCATCCTTCTTCAAAACCTTTGTTGATTCGTTGTCCTTTTGTATGAATTAAAATGATAACACTTTTAATTACTGACAGTAACTAATTCACTAAATTTGAATCATACAATACAACGATATGAAGATAAAACAAACCAGACGTTGGCGAAACTCCCTGTCGAATAAACTGAAGAAATTCATATTTCTTGGATTAGTAAGCATCTCATAGACTCCGTGAGGAGGCCATCCCAATGTGAATTCTATTTTCAAATGGCAAACTCCCTTTTTTATTTTTACCTTCAAACATAATATATATATATATATAACCAAGTGTTAATTTAGCATTTATATATTCTTCTTAATTCTAGCAATTCCTCTCTAGTATTTGCTGATTTGCTATTACCTTCACCGTAGCAGGAGCATCATACCATGGATGCTTGTTATTATTTGGAATCCAGAGTGTTACTTGCCTCTTCAGCTCAGCTAAGTCATAATATTTAGGATCGGTAACATACAGTGGCATCGATCTAACATGTGAATGTTTCTTGTACTCGGCCTAAAATAACAAGAGTTGTAAAGTGATCGGTAACATACAGTGGCATCGATCTAACATGTGAATGTTATTTATATTGTTTGCTGATTTGCTGTTAATTACCTTCAACTTAGGGTCCACATCAGGATCCCAGTACCAAGGTTCCTGAATATTAGAATCTTCTTCTGAAACTGAACTAGAATTAACATTCTCACGAGGTATCTTAGACTCGGCCTATACAACAACAAGCCTAGCTAGTTATGATCTCACATATATGTGTAAGTAACCAAAAAACACTTTATATTTGATGATTTGACCAAAAACTTTCGGGTCGTTATCTGATTGATGAAAATGAAACTGACCTTAAGAGGCTGTTGAACGTTTTGATTGATCGAGCCACCAAACCTAGTAAAGACACCCATTTCTGTTTGAAAGTTTTTAGTGATCCATAAACTATACTTACCTTATGAGAGCAAGAGTACGTAAAATGACTATCTAAAGCTTGCATTTAACATGGCGTGAGTGATCTTATTAAATACAATGTGTACATGTTGAGAGAAAGATTTACAAACGGAAAACACAATAAAGTAGGCAGCTCCATTCTCGTGAGTTATTGACGTATGCGAGACCTATACATAAGAAGAGAAAATCTCCAAATTTGGTGCCAATTTTAAATCTATTCGTGATTTTAAGCATAAATATATAGCAAGTTACAGAATCATGAGTTCTGTGTTTGGGTATCGAAAATTACAGAATCGTGATTTTCTCGTTTCGGCATGGACAGATGTAAAAACTAACAAAATTTCATAAGATAAGATGATAATTTTTTTTCATTCTCTATGTAAAAATTATGGTCCTAATATCGATTGATCATAAATATATATATATATATATATATATATATATATATATCTTATATAATATGACAAAGTTTTTTTTAACTTTGCATGCGTTCTATTTTTGCGACACGTGTACTTTACATTAATTTAAAGTTTGATTTTTTAAATTTATTTATTTAGAAAAATATTCATTTCTTTTATCTTCGATCCACTACCAATCTTTAATTGTTTTTGGTTTGTATTCTTTAATATTATTTGATAGCAAGAATCTATATAGTTTACTTTGGTAAAAAAAAATCGTTTTACAAGAATATATTTCGTCTAATTAATTTATAAGATTTGTAAATTCCTCAGTAATGTTATTTTAAATTTCTTCACTCTTCGTCTACCAAATCTTTAATTATTTTGTGTTTTTAATTTATTATTATTTCATACTTCACTCTTCGTCTACCAAATCTTTAATTATTTTGTGTTTTTAATTTATTATTATTTCATAGTAAAATCTCTATAGTTTGCTTTTGTTAAAGAAAAAGTAATATATTTTACAAAAATATATTTATTCTATTTTGTTTTTACTATTTATAAATTTTCACTTATTTTTTATCACAACCGTAACTTTGTTACTTAACTATTTTTATTGGTTTCACATGTCAATATTTACTATATATTAAACTATAATAATGTAGAGTTGTGAGAAATTGTAATATAGCACCACTCTATATTTTTTTAATATGTGTCATTTTTTCAATTTTAATGAAATAAAAAGACACATCATTGCTAATCTAAAACTAAATTGTCTACACACATTTTTAAAAATTTGGGATATTTTATTTGTTCAGTTTCTTTAGATTACATTTACTTCTCTCAATCAGTTACCTTTATGACATTATGGGTGGACGTTTTCTTTTGTTCAAACTGTTCATGTTGCAATAACGCATATGACCAAATTAATTACAATTAATATACTTCATAACTGTTTTTATTACCATAAATGTGATTACTTAGAATAATGTGTCAATGGAATTCCTTTCAAACTTCAAACAATGTTTAGTGTATTATATAAGATCTAATGCTCACATGACTAATAATGAACTAAACGATTACTCATTGTATTTCTTTCTTTTCCCATCATTTCCCATGGTATTTTTATTTTTATTTTTTCTTATGAAGTTTTTTAAAAAAAATATGATGTCTTGCAGTATATATTAATTACTCTATGACTATTTGAAGAAATCGTTTACAAAGCCATGTCAAAAAAAAATTTAGTATCAGAGTCTTGTCAATATTTATTAACCTCTTTCAAATGATTATTTTTTATGATAGTCATGATTTAAAGTTTTGCATTGTTTTGTAATATGTTTTTTTTTTTAACTTCAAACTGTAGTTGGAAGTCTTAAGTGATGAAGATGAGCCTAGTGCTTGACTCCTAAAGCATAATCTCTTTGGCTTTGAACATTCACTCATAATATTGTAGTTGTAAGTCCCTTAGATTTCTCCTCTTAAGTCCTCTGATCTTCAACTACAATATATTTCTAAGTTTATGTTTTGTAAATTTGCTTTGTTTTTCATTTTTAAAAGTTCTTTATCGCCACTACAAAAAAAAAATATTTTACTTTGCATATTAATAAAAAGATTGAGCCTAATTTTACAATGCATATACACATGGTCAAAAGATCAGGTACTTCTTTATGCCTCTTTTGAATCACTTCCCAAACTTTACAACATCCTTTCGCATTACACGGAAAAACATTACATATTACAGAGATTATTGTAAATATTTAATATATATATATATACACATATTGTAACCTCAATACTTTCATCATAGACATATGTCAATCGTTAAAAGTGGTATAAACTAACAAGTAGATTAACCTGTACAAAAGCAAAACTACTTTTATATCACATTGGTATTTTTGAATTATCAATGCATATACACATTGTTTAAATTAACAAGTAGATTAACCTCATGTCTTTTTCCTGTAACCCTTACTCCATCCGTCATTATGCCAAAAATGCTTACACCATTTCCAGTGGTTATCTATATTTTTTTTGGTTTGAATTTTATATTTTACATTTAGAGTATAATTTTGATAAGATATGGTTTAGTATTTAGAGTATAAGATCAAAAGCATGATGCTATTTTAGTATTTTTAGAATTTTAAAAATAATTTGCTAAATTTAAAACCAAAACTTATTTTTATGCAATATGTGAAAATTGTCCTTTACACTTCATAATTATAAACTTATAAATGTATGTAAAATTCTTTTCAATGCATATATAAATAATATCATGTACATTTCATATATAATTTAATAAAATTTTATTTTACATACATATATTTGATTTTTATAACCCACGCATCGCGTGGGTAACTTTCTAGTATATATATATATATATATATATATATGAGTTGGTATATTAATGTATAATTTTTAAAAAATAATAATAATTTTCTCCTAGAGCTCATCTTTATAAAAAATATGGGAAAATTGGAAATAAAGGATCACTAAAAAAAATTGTTCATCTGGACCTTTTTTGAAAATGGTCATTTTTACATAAAATACCCATAGAATTTGAAAACCCCAAATTTAACAAGTTTTAAAATGTGAAATATAGGAGAATAAGTAGATATACAATAATAGAGGTAATATAATTTTTTACAAAAAAATAATGTATAAGTTGTTTTTTTTATGGATAAAATTTGATATAAAAAATTTAGAAAACGTTTTCTGCTATTCTGAAAATTTAAGATGATGTGTTCTAACATTTTGTACATGTTATACTAAATTCAGGAATAGTTTATGTTCTAAATAGTTTAGAGGCCCGAAATTCAGAATTCTACAAAATTCAGAAATTATATTCTACGATTTACTCTATGTTCTAAACATTTTAGTATACTCTTTCTACGATTTACTCTATGCTCTAAAATTGTTAGAATATGTTTTATTCATTTTACTCTATCTCTAAGAAAATTAGTAGATATATACTACAAAAATATAGAATGTATACTCTGAAAATTTTAGAATTCACTAAATATAGGAAGTGAATCTTTAAAAAAGGAAACTAAATATTAATCAGGGAAAATTAGAAATAAAGGATCACTAAACAAAACTGGTAAGCATAAGTAAAAAAAATTATCAATATATATATATGATCAATTGGCAAATTTTTAATGTCATGCGGTTCTTAACTTGATTGCTTCTGATTTTGATTATGATTATATCAAGAAGTACAGAGTAGATTAACCACAAATTTCCAAGATTATTATTATAATGGAATGTAATAATACAAATTGCCAAGAAAATCACTTCGATGATATCACTTCCACTTTCATCATCATGATCTTCTTTTGACGTCTGGATCAACGGATGTCTAGAAGTCGAGGATCTTGAAGACAATGGTCTCTTCAACACTATGACTTTAGTTACTTGATGACTCAATGGCTTTACATTAAAAGGCTTAATTTAGACACTACAACTCATAAAACAAAGACAGAAGATAAATCAAACCCAAAAAAAACTAGACCTTGAGAAACTGGTGAAGAACTCTTCCCTCTATAACAAGCTCGCTTCAAAGCTGCAATAAACGCAATTGAATTCCCCTTTCCTGGTTTAACAAAATAAGCACTCACGAATCAAGCTTCAATTTCAGTTTTCAGATCAACACCTATTTACACAAAGCAAACAGACCTCAGACCTGTCATTAAAGCAAATCTGACTCTGATCTTGTTAGCTTCAAGCATTCTTGAAATTTTTTGCCAGATTCAGAAGCTCTGAAGAACTTATGCTTTTTATCTTTCATGGTGAGACAAAGTCTTTAGCTCAATGTGTGAATGTGTGATAAACTCCGATAGATCTTCTCTTTCACCGTTTCCAGCTTCATCATCATAACTCTGTTTCCTCTGCTCTGCTTTAAAACTCGACGAGTCTTGCAAAGTCTTTGAGCCTCATTTTGCTACATTCCCTTGACTCACTTCTCTAATCCTGTAACTGGTACATCACAATCGATCTCCGTTTGTTCACTTAGCCTTAGAAATCTTAAGCTATCAAAATCGTCACAAGTGTCAAAATAGTTTCAAGAAGACGTCTCCGGCCGGCGAGGACGCGACAGAGGAGGAGAAAACGCGAGCTTTGTCTCATCTAGATCGTCGTTGCCGTCGTTGCCGTCGCTCAGAGGGTTAATCGTGAAAGTTGCAGCAGAATTAGTCGTATCCGTCTTCATGTAGCTTAGATTCACAAGGGGTTCTGGGTTAGGGTTCGAGTCGAATTATGACTCAGTCCGACTCATAATTATAAAGTTAGAGGTTTATAAACTCATAATTATAAAGCTAAAGGTTTATAAATTCATAATCTCATAAACTCATAATTATAAAGTTAGAGGTTTATAAACTCATAATTATATAAAGCTAAAGGTTTATAAACTCATAACCTCATAATCTCATAATCTCATAATTCACGAGAAGCAGAGCCGCAGAGGAGAAATCGAAATGATTTGAAGTAGATCGAGATGATTTCAAGTAGATCCGAAATCGAATATCGCCTGAGAGGCTGAGAGAGAAAGAGGCGAAATGAAAAAAAAAAGTTTCCTCCAAATTGTAAAAACCCTAATTTTTTAGGGTTATTGGACGGCCCATGTCCAAACTAGCTTGGACCATATATCACTGGACTAAATTGGTTTTAGGCCCATTTGACCGTTTTAAATTTGGTAATAACCAAAACCAGTCCAAATTAATTTGGACTGGACAGCCCATGGTTTTAGAGCCCAATTGACATCTCTACTCAGTCGTCATGATATTTAGGAAATTATTATTATTATTTTTTAAAAATTAAGAATTTATATTTTTATTATTTAAATTTATATAAAATTGAGGATAAAACTGGGTTTTGATTATTATAAAACCTGTATGGCCAAACTTGTGAAAATAAAGTATATTTGGACATTTTTCTTAAAAAATATTCTTTATTTCTAATTTTCCCAAAAAATATTATATTATATTTTCAAAATATGATGCTGTAATATATTATATAATGAGAAATACCCTAGAATAGCAGTACTTTAAGTTTTTCTTCCAAATGTAGCACACATGTTTAAATATTCCTAATCTAGCATTTCTGAAATTATTGTTATTTATATAATTATTATTATATTCTACCGTATGCTTCATCTTCAACAATGTTTCAGAGAAGCCCCATGTTCGATTCACCGTTGTACTCCACCGCTTTTGTCGATTCCATCACCGGCCGAAGTATCTCCTTCTTCATCGTAACCACCTCTTCAACCTACACTGCCGGAACGATTTGCTTGTTCGAATCACCATCATCTTCCACCACTTTCTCGTCGGAGACAGTTACGATAACGGCGGAGGAAGAAGAGGTGTATCGATTGAAGAGATCTGGTAGACTGGTACGGCGGTTACGACGGAGCGAATCCATATGGCGATGGATGAAGATGAATCATTTAAAACAGAGTGTGGCGAGGTCAGTTAACATGTAGATCTGTTTTTTCAAATGCTTAGAACGTTTGTTCTATTCGTCTCTAATTCTTCTTAGCAAGTTTATGATGTGATGTGAAAAAGATTCAAAGTGTGTTTGATTTTGATAGTGAAGAAGTTGTGATTTTGCTTCATCTAATAGCTATGAATGATCCAATTTTACATTCTTTTTTGGTCTTTAATTGTTTCAATTCAAATAGAGAAATTAGTTGATAGAATTAATGTGATGTATTAGCTTGGTTCTCTTGCTGTGATAATTATTGAAGTAAGATGATTATTACAGATGAAGGTTGTGTTGCTCAAATGTTAAAAGTTTTTAAAGGAGAGTTCATTTGCAAAAGGGCAAATCATGGTGGCTACGGTGTTAGTGTTAACGTCTTGTGATAATGAACTTGGTGTTCTAATAATTGTTCATGTTCTGGGTGATTCTTCAGTTAGAGTTCAGATTCAAGGTAGGTATGAATCTAAAAGTCCTGAGTTGTTAAAATTGAATTCATGAACTGATCATGCTGTTGAATAAGGTTTTCAGCTTTAAACTCAAATGATTGATGATATATATGATGGCAAATATTTTAAGAACAAAGCAGAGAGTTGATGATGAAGATGGAAAAATGGGCTCTTGAGTGGAAGCTTGAGTTCATGTCATTATGGAAGGCCTTCCTAAAATTCAAGAATGCTTTCCTAAAATTCAAGAATGCCTTCCTAAAACCTATGAAATCCTTCCTATTTTTTTTCTTAAATGTGTTTTTAAATCTCTTTATATGTGTTTTGTCTTATTGTATCACATACTATTCCATTAGCGATAAATAGTAATAACTAGCATGATGTTTCATGAAATTAGGCCACTGTTCATGATTTGATGGATATTGAATTCACATAGATCGATGTATTCATATTGATCCAGGTGAATCAAATTGTTTAGTCCGATTCAAACAAGTGTTCCTGAATTGTATAAAATCCTTCCCAAATTTCATATAATCTTTTCTGAAATTCAATCACAATTAAAATAAAATGTTAACATAAACATATGATGCAGAAACATCATACAAGTACGAAAACAACCTAAAATGTTTTACAAGCATCATACATGTATAAAAATATAGAAAATAAAATTGAATCAAGGAACACAATCCTACAAATTGTCAACACACACCTCAATATGTGAAAGAATATTCCATCAGTGAGGGGTAATGATATCATTTTTGTGAATATTTGGGTGTTTCCCAATATCTAAGCTTTTTATGAAGGTCAACCTTAAGTTCATCATGAAATCCAAACTTTTTATGAAGATCATCCTGAAGTTCAAGAAATATTTCCTGAATTTCGTGGATTCCTTCCTAAATTTCCGAGAAGTGTTGGACGATGGATGTTGGGTGCTGATTTTTCAAGTTACGAGAACATGAGAAGGGATTATGCGAGCTATCAACAAAACTCAATATGGTAGCGTGTATGCTCCTTTTTTTTTGTTTTTTTCCTTTTAATGAAAGCCTTCCTTAAATTTAAGACATCCTTTCTAAATTTCTTGTAATTCTTCCTGAATGTTTGATTGAGAACATTTTTATATGCTTACCGATGAAAGTATAGCTACCAATCCAAATATTGAATACAAAACCTTCTTGAGTATGTTTTAAAATAAGTTTTATGGTGAAAACCATCCAAATTAGCTTTATTATCCAAAATCTCAATGAAAACAAACACCATATGAAAACATCATTTGATACATCTAAAGTCCCCATCTTGACCACTACAACATCACAAGTAAACAAACGCCACACATGGTGTTTATGAACCACCATTGATATATCTAAAGCCCACATCTTCTCCAATCTTGTATTAAAAAAACACACACACACTTATAAACTTTTAACTCATCCTCAAAGAATTAGAAAAAAGTAGATTTGTTCAAAAGAACCCATCAGAAATTTGAATAATTTCAATTTGGAATCTTTCTGGGAATAGGAAAAGATGAGATCATTATAGTTATCCACATCAAAGAAGAAGCACCTAGAAGAGGATTGTCTTTCATAGTCTAAAAACCAAATTTATACCAACAACAATGTCAAACTGCAACAATTGGTTTTCTGGGAAGAAACTTTCTTCCACAAAACTCATCACTTCCTCTCCTCCACCAATGTATTTCTCTTTCACAAAAACCCTCGACCACAACACCTCTGCTGCCGCTGAAACATCACCACCATTGTCTCTTTCTCCGGCCATTAGATTTTGAAGCTCTTCTTTGAATCCCCATCCATCGACCTATCTCTCTCACAACCACCACACCAAAATTCTCAATCGCAGCTCTCACGGTGTTACATGCCTCCATCGTCCGCCGCACAACGATGTCGTGTAAATCACAATACGATTCTCTCCGCCATCACAAAACCTCAGGCCTTCACTAATTTCATATCTAATGGTTTCAAAGGTTGAGGTTGGTTTGGAATCTAATTTCAGATCTAATGGCCTTCACGGTGTTAATCGCTCTTCGGATCTTGGTTTGGAATCCTCGAAGAAGAAAGAGTGAGAGAGATAGCAATGTCACGATTTTGTCTTAATATAATTATATTTTATTTTAATGATATATAAATTTGTGCTACTTTTGGAACTTTTAAATATGTGTGCTAATATTGGACTAAAAACTTAAATTTGTGCTGTTTTGTCAATTGCCCTTATATAATATACCACTCTAGACAAAAAAAAAAAAGAACGGCACCTTCAAATCAAAGTTTACTTAACTGGATACTTGGCATTTGATTCGACAAACAAATTCAACATGTGACCACATACAATCTTATATATATTTGTTGAATTTATTAGGAAACTAAGTGATTATGGAGTTAGATTAAAATCAACAAAAGGCTTCCCTTTTTTGGGCTCAGAACTCTCTTTCTCTTTTAGAGTCTTTGACTTTCTCAGATAAAGAGCTTTGACTGGAAAACACTTTCCCTTTTGCAAAATTTCCATCGTTATCTTATCCTTTGCTTTGTTTTTTGAGAAATCGCGAGAGTTACTTTGTGTTTCTTCTTCCTTCTCAAGAACTTTTCGAAAATCTTCTGGTTTTTTACTGTTTTCTATCTTCAAGCTTTGGTGCTCAGTTAGCTTCTTCTGGGTTTCTACCTATGTCTTCCTCAATAGACAAAATTCTCATGGAGCTATCTTTAGAAGAAGAGGATGAACTGTATAATCTTCCGGATCTGCCACAATTCAGTTCATGCCAAGCCAATTCTCACAGTTTGATTGGTAGGATCCTGAATCCGGACTGTCAGAAAGTGTCTGATGTAGTTTTCAATATGCCAAGGAAGTGGCAAATATATGATCGGGTTAGAGGTGTTGCTCTTACGAAAGAGAGATTTCAGTTCATATTTAAATATGAACATGATCTAGAAGAAGTACTTAAGAAAGGGGTGTTTACTTACAATCAGTGGGCTCTAGCAATAGATAGATGGATTGAAACTCCTCCTCCGGATTATCTTCAATTCATTCAGATTTGGGTGCAGCTGAGGAATATTCCTGTAAATCATTATACGTTGGAAGCGATAACGTCTCTTGGAGAATTTGCAGGAAAGGTTATAGAAGTTGACTTTGATCCTACAAAGCCTCAAAATAAAGACTATGTTCGGGTAAAGGTTAATTTTGATGTCTCAAAGCCACTTCGTCGTTCTAAAGTGGTAAACTTACCTGATGGAGAAGTAGTCTCTATTCTCTATGATTATGAAAGGGTTCAGAAACGGTGCTTCTCTTGTCAAAGACTTACTCATGAACAAGATAATTGTCCTCTGTTCCTTCGGAAAAAACAAGGTTTAGAAGAAAAAATAAATAACTCATCTGAACAAGGAAAGATACCTACGTCACCTCTTCTCAAAGTCTCAGATCCACTTTTTGGTGTCTTATCAGAAGATCAAGTTGGCGTGGATCCAATCACAGGTAAAAAAAGAATATCTCTTGAAGTTATTGATGGTTTGCGGCAATTTCTTTTGCTATCATCGGACTCTGAACGTAAGATAAGAGAAGATAAAGTCAAAAGTTTTTGTAGCGTTTTGGGTCAGAAACCTTCTGCTCAACTTCCCGTTTTCAGACCTGGGCTCATCTCAAATCTTCCAACTGGTACCATTAACGAAAAAGGTTTGATAATGGCTTTAGAGCTTAATGATGCTCAGAAAGAAGATGAGAAGATGATCAAGGATAACAAACTACTTTTATCGGCTTCTCAAGTAGGATTATCCCCGAGTTCCCTTATGCAGCTAGATGAGGCTGATATCAATTTTGCTGAAGTTAGTTTGATTTCTAAAGAAGCTTCCTCAGCTTTGGGGACTGGTTTTTTGGAAGCAAGTTCTTCGGGGTCTACTAGACAGAAGTCTTATCAACGAAGAAAGCCATATAAACCTAGAAAGTCTTCTTCAGGTACTAATTCCCCTCACAAGCTTTCTGGGGTAGATAAAGTAGATAAAGGTTTAGATAAAGGGAAAGGGGTGATGAATAAGAGGAAGGGTTCTACGGCTTCAGATATATTAGCTAAATCTCCTAGGCTCTCAATTTCAGAGGCGGTCCCAAATGAGGGACTGTCCAATACTTAATGAGCCTTATGAGTTGGAATTGTCAAGGATTGGGGCGGCCTCAAGACTTGACAATTCCTCGACTCAGGGAAATTCGGAAAACCCTCTTCCCTGACATGTTGTTTTTAATGGAGACTATGCATAATAGGAATGTTTTGGTAGATTTGCAAGAATGGTTGGGTTATGATAGAGTGTTCACTATTAACCCTATAGGTAAAAGTGGTGGATTAGCTCTCTTTTGGAAAAGCAGCGTGGTAGTAGATTTTAAGTTTGTGGATAAAAACTTGCTTGATTTTCATGTTCATATTGGGGCAGTTAGTTTCTTTGTCTCTTGTGTATATGGTGACCCTTTTTACAAATCTAGACCTTTGGTTTGGGAGAAACTTATGAGAATTGGTGTTGAAAGGAAAGATAGTTGGTGTATGATAGGGGATTTTAATGAAATTCTCCATAATGGGGAGAAACTGGGTGGTCCAAGAAGAAGTGAATCTTCTTTTCTTCCTTTTGCCAATATGATCAGCGCTTGTGGAATGGATGAATTGCCTTCTATTGGTAACAGTTTTACTTGGGGAGGAATGAGGCAACAATTATGGATTCAGAGTAAACTGGATAGATGTTTTGGGAATAAAGCATGGTTCAGTCTGTTTCCTGTTTCAAATCAGAATTTCTTGGATAAGAGAGGATCGGATCATAGGCCGGTTTTGGTTAATTTTTTGTCATCTAGTGAATCTTACAGAGGTGTGTTTCGGTTTGACAAAAGGTTTTTAAATAAACCTAAGGTGAAAGAAGCCATTTCAAGAGCTTGGTCAAATGTCTATCAATCTAATGCATCTTCAGTTTCTGACAAGATCAGAGGATGTCGTAAAGCTCTAAGTAAATGGAAAAAGGAGAACAGTTTAAATTCTTTGGACAAGATCAATCATCTCCAAGCAGCTTTAGAGTTGGAACAGTCATCAGTTCTTCCTTGTTTTAAACAAGTTAACACAATCAAGTTTCAATTATTGAAGGCTTATAAGGAAGAAGAAACATTCTGGAGTCAAAGAAGCCGAGAGACTTGGTTAAATGAAGGGGACAATAATACAAAAAATTTCCACACTTCAGTCAAGGCTAATCGATCAAGGAAAAGAATTGAAAGTTTATTAAATCAAAACGGAGTTGCCCAGAAATCAGAAGCTTCTAAAGGAGAGGTGGCTACTTCTTACTTCATCAACTTATTCAAATCCACTCATCCAGGGAGCTTTGATGGGTTTTTTGCTGATTTTCAGCCTAAGGTTACTCAGATTATGAATGATTCCCTGATAAAACCTGTCACTAATGATGAGATTAGAAGAGCTGTTTTTTTCAATTAATCCTTCAAAAGCTCCAGGCTCTGATGGGATGACTGGCCTCTTTTTTCAAAAATATTGGGATGTTATTGGTGTTCAAGTCTCACAAGAGGTTAAGAATTTCTTCACCAACGGCTCATTTCCATCAGATTGGAATTATACACACCTATGCTTAATCCCGAAGGTAACAAACCCTACTTTAATGACTGACCTTCGCCCTATCAGTCTGTGTTCAGTCCTATACAAGATCATCTCTAAAATTTTGGCTTCAAGATTGCAACCTATTTTGCCACAGCTTGTTTCTCCATCTCAGTCAGCTTTTGTTTCAGAAAGATTGATTTCAGATAACATATCAATTGCTCATGAATTGGTTCATGCTCTTAGAACTCACTCAACTATATCTCAAGAGTTCATGGCAATTAAATATATGTCTAAAGCCTTTGATAGATTAGAATGGAGTTATCTTCGAAGTTTGCTTCTTGCTTTGGGTTTTCATAGTAAATGGATTGAATGGATCATGTTTTGTGTATCCTCTGTCACTTATTCAGTCTTAGTCAATGATAAGCCTTATGGGATGATATCGCCGGAAAGAGGTTTGAGACAAGGAGATCCACTATCTCCATTTCTATTCGTTCTCTGTACTGAAGGTTTATCCCACATGTTAAACAAAGCAGAATTAGCAGGCACTATTCAAGGAATTCAGTTTTCTCCTTCAGGACCATCAGTTCATCATCTTCTTTTTGCTGATGATAGCCTTTTTACCTGCAAAGCTTCAGTTGTTCAGGCAAGTACTCTTCAACAGATTTTGAATGTTTATGGCGAAGCAACAGGTCAGAGGATCAATCTAGATAAGTCTTCAATCACTTTCGGTTCAAAAGTTAATAAAGAAGTTCAAGTTTCTATCAAAAAGTTGACTGGAATCCAAAATGAAGGAGGAGCAGGTACTTATTTGGGTCTTCCAGAATGTTTCAGTGGTTCCAAAATTCAACTACTAGACTATATCTTTGATAAGTTAAAGTCTAGATTATCTGGTTGGTTTGACCGCACTCTTTCTTTGGGTGGAAAAGAGGTTCTTCTGAAAGCAGTTGCATTAGCTCTTCCAGTTTATGCTATGACTTGCTTTAAATTGCCAAAAACAACTTGTACAAAATTAACAAGCGTAATGTCTAACTTTTGGTGGAGTTCTCTTGAGCATCACAAGAAGATTCATTGGTTAAGCTGGGACAAATTGTGTTTATCAAAGGAAAAAGGAGGATTAGGCTTCAAAGATATTCAGAGTTTTAATCAAGCTTTATTGGCAAAGCAATCTTGGAGAATTCTGCAATATCCGGATTGTCTCTTTGCTAAAGTGATGAAGAGCAGATACTTTGAAGAAACTGATATTTTAACAGCAAAGTTGGGTTCATATCCTTCTTATGTTTGGAGAAGTCTTCTTCATGGGCGTGATTTGCTTATCAAAGGTCTTCGTAAAATGATTGGCGATGGAAAGTCTACTAGTGTTTGGTGTGATCCCTGGATTTATGATGAAGGTCTACGACAACGAGCTCCTTTGATGAAGAATATATTTGTCAATTTGGATCTTAAAGTGGACAACTTGATTGACTTTCAAAAGAGAGACTGGAACATGGTCAAATTAAAGGAACTTTTCTATCCGAAAGATGTTCGTCTCATTTTGGTCAACAAGCCTGTGGTTTCTAAAGATGACTACTGGTGTTGGATGCATAATAGGAATGGAGATTACACGGTTAAATCAGGTTATTGGCTTATAAATCAGGTAAACAACCATGAGCTTTTTCAAGAAGTGGACATGAAGCCTTCTTTAAATGAACTTAAGTCTCAGGTTTGGTCTCTTCAAACTTCTCCGAAGATCAAAATCTTTTTATGGAGAGCTTTAAGTGGAGCATTAGCAGTTGCAGAGAAACTAGAATCAAGAGGCTTGAGTAAGGATTTGAGATGTCAGTTTTGCGGTCTGGAGAAAGAATCGATCAATCATGCTCTTTTCTCCTGCTCTATTGCCAGACAAGTTTGAGCTTTATCAGATTATCCTACTCCTGATGGTGGTTTTTCTCCTGACTCAATTTACTCTAATATTCATTACTTGTTTTCTTTGGAAAAGAATCAAGTAATTTCAAAGAATATTAGACTGAAATTTCCTTGGATACTTTGGTTTTTGTGGAAAAATAGAAATGGTTTTCTATTTGAAGGACAAAGAATTGCTACAACGGATCTGGTCATGAAGATAGAAGAAGAAGCCTCAGAATGGTTTAAAGCTCAAACTATAGGCAAAAGGATAGACAGTTCAAAAATCTTTGACAGAGGAAAACAAGTAAAGGAATGGATTAGTCCTCCTTTAACCTGGCTTAAATGCAATATTGGTATGTGTTGGTCAAAGAAGAACAAGGTTGGTGGGTTTTCTTGGGTTTTGAGAGATGAGAATGGAATGGTAATGATGCATAGCAGAAGATCATTCTCAAGCATTCCAACTTTAGAGGAAGCTAACCTAACGAGCATTTTGTGGGCTATAGAAAGCATGAAGAGTCACAAAATTAATAAGGTGGTATTTGCTTCAGAAGCTTTGCAAATGGTAAGGGCTTTCAATAGACCTCAAGCATGGCCTTCCTTTCAGTTTGCTGTTGCAGAAATTAAAAATGGTTTGGATGGTATTCAAGATTGGCAAATTCAGAGTGAAAACAGAGTTTCAAATAAAGGAGCTTTTCTTATAGCCCAAAGTGTTATCCAAGGTAACCGTTTCCAATCCTATGTTGCTCAAGGGTTTCCTTACTGGCTCAAAGAACTCTTTGACTCTGAGAAAAGCTTACCTTAATTCAGAAGAAATTACGGAGACACTCCTTACTTCTCTAGTTCAAGAGTTGCAGAAGCTCTAAATTTAAACGTTCCAATTCCTCAAACTACTGTTTGAAGGAGACATACTTCGGTTGGTTCTAATATCACTCCAAGCTATGAAGATGATTTCTATTCAGTAGTACCAAGATGCTTTGAGATTGGTGAATCCTAAAGCGCAAAAGTTTGAAACCTATCATGAAGGAATCAGATAGGAAACAGAAACAAAAAGTTCAAGATGGCACAGTAGGAGTGTTTCATAAGCCTCCTAATAAAGTGTTAGTTACACTCTTATCAACTTCTGTCGAGACTTTTTGGAGCCTGCAATTTGAAACAGATCATGGGGTTCTCTTTTTGGTGACCTGTTTTGAATTCAGTTTGCTACCTTAGATCTTTCGTTAAAAGTTTGTTTTTACTGTCAGGTTGTTTGTTTATGTTGTTGTAACTTTTGACTTGCTGTTTGGTGAAGCTGTTGTAACTTCTATTCGGCTTGGTTTAGTCTCTAGTCTGTACTCTGACTTTTTGATGTTAAATAATAAACTCCAGTTGAAAAAAAAAAGTGATTATGGAGTTCAACTTTGGTCAACACATTAATGATTTGTAATTTTGACACTGCCTTTGCTCAGTTCTGAAACCTGTTTGTAAATTCTTCAGAGTCTACCCATATGATTCTCTCTGTCTGCCTCCTCTGTTTGTTTTTAAAGAAGGATCTCACACAAAAGCTGTAGAGAGACGACACAAACGGATTGGCCGATTGGGCCAGCTACTATAGAAGATTCATTCTCTTCTCTTAATGCAGGCAATATAAATCAACAGATTGCAGAAGATCCACAAAGGAAAGAGGAATGAAAATCTGAATAACAATACATGTCTAGATTTCTGCATCAGAGAATCTCAGACTTAAAATGATCAATGCAAAAACTACTTTAGTAGACACATCCATCATAAATAAGACAGAAAATACAGTGCCAACCCATTTTAAAAGGAAGTTATGATCATCTCTCATTTGACTGTGAGTAGACTGCAAAGGATGAGAGTAAAGAGTGATTCATGGAAAATACAATAAGACATACAGAGGAGAAATAATAACAAAAAGGAAACAATACCAATTGAGAACAATCCTTGAGGAAACTAGTGAGGAACACAAAGCTTACTTCTCCTAAATACCAGTGAACTATAACTAAAAAAAATAACCTAGAATCAAACCCCAGGAAAAAGCAGCTCATGAAACCTAAATCAACCAAAGATGAAAAATCCAGCATATGAGAGTAAGATAAAATACAAACATAGAGAAGCAACCTCACTAGTTGTTAACAGCGGTCATGAGACAGACCAAAACTAGCCTCCCATGCATCCTCAATATACCTATAAAGGACGGGAGTATTTCACATAAGAAAAAACCCACGTCACAAGCAAATGAGAGTATGATCAAACACTAAACAGAGCTGTAGCATGACGAGAGCTAAGACAACCAGAGATAAAGGGGAAAGAAACCAGTTAGTAATCTGACATTCAAATGAAAGGTGATCTTAAACCACAGGTCTAGCCTTAAGCAGACCCTACAAGACATATAAACATTCAATACAAAATTACTAACAAAGTACAAAGTATAATAAAAAAACTCGTTTTGAAGGAAATTTAAGATCTAAATCAAAATTTTCACAAACCCTAATAAGGAAACAGAGAGAAATAAGAAACCGGCAAAGAGGTAACATGGAACACCGAGAGATCAAAGATCAACTGAGACAGAATATTACAGAGGTAATTGTTAATATAACAGGAAGTTGTGTTATTCGGGAAAAAAAAAGATGATAGGCGAGAAGATAGATTCAACTCAACATAAAAATCCCATTGCCTCCACAATCTGTATCGTTCATACAGAAAACAAACAATCTGCTTAGGAATTGAATTTGGGGAAAAGGACACCCGCAAAAGAGAAAAACGTGTGACACAACCAATCAATCAAAGCCAGGAAAAAGAAGCTCATTACACTTGAATCAACCAAAGATGGAAGCCCCAAGTTTGAGACAAACTATAGAATTTAAAGGAATCTAGGCAAACAAGTCCAAACAGAAGTTCTACTTGCATCACTCAAATTCTTATACGAAGATAATGAATTCACACAGAAAGAGAAAACACCATCCCAAACACAAGCATTTAAACCACCATCAAAAGCATATGACCGTAGGATTAAAACAAAAAAAACCACAATCACAAGCATATAACAAGGCGAAATAATGTTGAAGACTCCCCAATGGCACTGTCCATATCTTACTGTTAACCTATGTAACAAGAATATGTCTAGCTTTCTGCATAATAAGATGAGCTCATACTAGAACAATCCTAAAAGACACCAATATATTCAATACAAAAACTACATTAGTAGACATATCCATATTGAAAAGGACAAAAAAGAAGTACAAACCCATATAAAAAAAAAAGAACTTATGATCATCTTTCATCTGCCTGCTAATAAACTGCAAAGGATCAGAATCAAGTGATGGATGAAGATATCCAGCTGGAAGACACACAGAAGAGAAATAATAACAAAAATGAAACATACCAATTAGATCATTCCTTGCGGCAACCAATGAGGAAATCAAAGCTTAAAAATACCCAATAAACACATAACAATCAGAAGAAAATTACAGATAGACAAAGGCGTCAAGACGAATAAACCCAAAAAGATGGAAGCCCCAAGTTCAGCCATGTTGAGACAACTTGTAGACTTGAAGGGGATTTAGGCAAAAAAGTCTAAGCAGAACTTCTACTTGCATCATTCAAATTCACATAGAGAGAGAAAAGAAATCAGACAGAGAAAAAGAGTAAAGGGGAAGAAAAAATGACCATACCTCCAAGGAAAAGAGAAGAAACCACCAACGAGGTAACAGAGATGTTTTTTCTGAAGATGTAGAAAGAAATAAAAAACAAAAATCGGTTAAGAGGAAGAATACTATTACCTGAAGCTGTAGCCAAGAGCAGACCAAAAAGATCCATCATATAGAACCATCATCAATTGATCAAGAGAAGACTACCAGAGTGTACCTTTGGGAAGACTTGGTCTAAGACCTTCAAGGCAAACCTAGAATTCCAACCAGCATAACCACGAATAAGGATGTCAGCCTGTGGACATGCAATCAAAACACACACATCAAGGTACCAATTTTATGAAGATAATGAATTCACATAGAAAAATAGTTTGACATCATAAATAAGGCTAAATCAGACATACATATATCAACGTGGTGACACTACGAGAACACGAACAACCAGCACCATTATCAATTCCACTTCGTCTTGGCCATAAATTGCTTGGCTAGTGTTGGCTGGCGCGGAACCTGAGGGAGAGCGAGAGAGCGAATAAGATCATCAGGTGGAGAAGAGAAGTTCTGAGAACAAACCCTTACCGAAAAATAGGACATTGTAACAAAACCCCAGTGTAACACTCACCTGTTGAGGTTTATGTCTGCTCTCTTCTCTCATCGCCACCATTACAACTCTCTGCAATGTAAAATTAGGTGTAAACTAGAGTTATATTTGCAACAATCAGAACACTCAGTTTATAATTACCATCGGCATATTTTGCCATGCTTTGATGAGTCATGACTCATGAAACTAGAGGTCAAAAAAAACACAGAGCAGAGAAATGAACTACTAACCTGGAACACCCGCACGATGAGCCAACTCTTTTAACTGCGCCTGAACTTGCTCTTT
Source organism: Camelina sativa (assembly GCF_030686135.1). Taxonomy (NCBI): domain Eukaryota; kingdom Viridiplantae; phylum Streptophyta; class Magnoliopsida; order Brassicales; family Brassicaceae; genus Camelina; species Camelina sativa. Next base: position 19,084,335 of record NC_141884.1, on the reverse strand, counting down.
GCTTGGCACCTATATTGAAAACAAAAAGATACCTTAGGATCATATAATAAGGGAAACAAAAATTGTATGAAAAGAGACAGAACTATACCTTAGGATCATATAATAAGGGAAACAAAAAATGTATGAGAATGTTAAAAAGATGATCCAACCTTTGCAGTTAACGGCAGCCACAGAGGACACTCAGGTAAGGGCTCTACTCTAGATTGAGCAGAAGGTAAAAGTTTTTTGGCATTCAGGAATCGACATTTCCCTAAAGCGTATTCCCTGTAATATAAAGGGACTAGAATATATAATAACAGAAAGCCTTCATAATCAAAAAAGAGAGGATAAAAAAAATCATTAGAATACATACCATATCAACAGTGATGTTCCCCACTTGTCAACTCCACTTCGTCTCAGGTCCCTACAGAGCCAAGAAGAGTTAAAAATCGCATGAACATAATAAACAAAGCCTTGAATGACTCAATTTAGAAACCAAACCCTAGAAGAGCAACATGAGTAAGATAGTGACAACGATCAGTCAAAGCCATCACCAAAGAAAAAAACGAAAAGTTAATAACATGTAATTAGAAAAAAACACCGAACGAAAGAGACAATACAAAATCAAATACAGATGGATTTAGAGCAAGGAACCCATGAGAACGCTTGAAGACAATAACATGGATTATAGAATACGTGATGATTGGATCATGATTTGCTTCCAAAAGACCTGCAAAACGAAGAAAGAAACGTAAGGAACAAAACAAAACAAAAATATAAGTAAAAGACGTGTGAAGAGGAAGAAGAAAACCCTTTAAAGATGTAGCACAGAGAAGAAGCGTGTCCATCAAAGCCATCACTCTCATCGATAAAAGTATCATCCACAAACTGAAACAACATAATAACAAGTAAATAGCATGAACATGTATATAGAGGTTTCAGCCTGGGATATAACAAAGAGAAAGAAGAGACCGTGAAAGAGGTAACATGGAGCAACAACAGATCATAAGGTGTAAAAAGGTGTAAAGATGCGAGGCAACCTGAAAGTTAAACTCATAAATTAAACGCTCTCACAATCTTTGTTTTTTCTCTTTGAACCTCCCTCACAGTAATCCTAGTTCCTCATGATCTGCATCAAAGAGAGACAGAGATGTTCTTTTCACTTTATATAGAAAGAAACAGAAAAAATCGGTTCAGTGGAAGAAGACTACCTGAAGATGTACCGCAGAGAGGACAAATACAAGCCATCAAAACAGTCACCAACCGATCAAAGCATCCTCCTCCACTAAAATATAGGGTCTTAGGCTTAAAAGTTAAAACATGCAGGCCAACATCACTAGGAAGATCAGCGACATTACTGTTAACTGAAAATTAACAGAATTAAAAATCGCATGAACATAATAAAAAAGCCTTGAATGATCAATTTAGAAACCAAACTCTAGAAGAGCAACATGAGTAAGAGAGTGACAACGATCAGTCAAAGCCATCACCGATCAATCGCAGGATCATCGTCCACAAATCTAAACCAACAAAACAAAAACGACATTATGTAACTAGAAATAAGACAAACCACCGAACCAAAGTGACAATAAAGAAGCAAATAGAGATGAGTTTAGAGCAAGGAACCAATGAGAACGCTTGAAGACAATAACATTGATTAGAAACGTGATGATTGGATCATGGTTTGCTTCCAAAAAAGAAACGTAAGGAACAAACAAAACAAAAAAAAGAAGTTAAAGACGTGTTAAGAGGAAGAACAAAACCATTTGAAGAAGTAGCACAGAGAAGAAACGTGTCCATCAAAGCCATCACTCTCATCGATAAAAGCATCATCCGAAACCTGAAACAACATAACAACAAGTAATTAGCATGAACATACATAAAGCTACCTATGCAATTTGGAAACCAAACCCTAAAAAAAAATCAGTTAAGAGGAAGAAGACTACCTGAAGATGTAGCGCAGAGAAGACAAAAACGATCCATCAAAACCATCACCAGCCGATCAAAGCATCCTCCTCCACCAAAATATAGGGTCTTAGGCTTAAAAGTTAAAACATGCAGGCCAACATCACTAGGAAGATCAGCGACATTACTGCTAACTGGAAATTTAAATAACATAGCAAAATAATGTTGTAAGACTCCCGAATGGCACAGTCCAAATCTCAGGACTGATTGCAACAGATTTGGGAGGGAAAACGGAATGAATACCTGAATTTGTCCAGCCTTTTGCATGAGAGGATAAGATAGAAGAACCAATACACAAAAAAAAAAGATACATACCTTTCTCTGACTTGTTTGCTCTCTCGTCGCCATTATAATGCTTCAAAGTTCTGAGAATCAGAAGACAAGAAATTTCAAATCACACACCACAACTCAGTAACAAAAAAAAGAATCATGGAGATTTAGAAGAAGAAGGAATGAGGAGGTACTTCTAATCAATACCAAAGCTCAGTCCTGACTCCTTTGTTCCGTTTTGATTTCAGACAAAGGGGAAGGAAGGAGAAGAATATGGGCTGCCAACTAACACCGAAAGCACAATTCCTAGAATTTTCAGAACACTGTCGTTTCAAGCCAGAACGATTATCTTCTTCATCATTAACGAGTCACGACACGACCAAAGGTAACAACCGAGCAGAGGTTAGAGTGATGAAAGTGAAGAGTTCTCTAAGGAAAGTAAATCTTAACAAAGAAGGACAAGAGAACAAACAAACCAACCTTGGATCGTGGGAGAAATCTCCTTCAAGATAGGGGTCATTGCTTGGCTGGCTCAGAACCTATGAGAGAGATAGCAAACAAAATCATCAGGTGATAGAAGCTAAGAAGACGAGGATATATAAAGATCAATTGGGCTCAAAGTGCTAGATCTCCATAGACACATCATGACAGCTCAACCAAACCACACATTACCGTCCTGAAAACATACTCCTTTCAGTGCTAAACCTTCATGCTTTCGTACGTCCTTGAAAAAATATGATTCATCGTCCTGTTTGGAACAGACACAAACCTGTTTCCTCGTTTCACCACCCAAAGGCCAAAAGAAAGAAACAACAAACCCATCCAATTTATGCATACCTGCAAAACGAAACATAAACCTGAGATTCTTGTTACACTATTGATAAAAATAAACAGAAGAAAATAAAACACAATTGTACCTGCTTCTTGACTACCTCTCTTCACAGGCCGTGACTCCATTTGGCTCTCTTCATAGGCCATAATCTGCGATCAAAAGCAAGTTGCTGACTTGAAAGATTGGCAAATTAAAGTGAAGGAGTAAGGAAGACGTATTAAGTCAAAGACACCTATACAGTTTGATGTTGTTACCTTTTTTGGTTCTGAATTTTCTTCACTCTTCAAACCCATAAGCTTACCTTTTTTGGTTCTGAATCAGTTTGATGTTGTTAACTTTTGGTTATTAGTGAGTATGTAGTAAAACAACCAACCAAATTGGAGGAAGCGGACAAGGGAAGACAAAGACATATAAATACCTTCTAATCAGTTTAATGTTGTTAGTTACTGAGTCAAATACATCATCGTCCTGGTTAGAACACGAACACAGACCTGTTTTGTTTCACCAAAAAGAAAGAAACAAACCCATTAAAGAACAAAAACTCGACTCACTCTATAAAAGCGGCCAAGGGAAAGACAAAAGACCAATTTGATTACCATTATAATCATACCCTCTCGCTCACTCGCTGTCTGTCTCGCTCTTTCTGGTTGGAACTAATTGTAACCAAGTGAAGAGCCTTTCTGGTTGGAACTATACACTTTGATGAAAGGGCATTAGTTCTTTTTTATTTGTTCTTTAGGACGGAAAGACGGTTTTTTTTTTAAATCCACTAATCATAAAAACATTAGAAGTGATACACACGTATCGCTTATATAACCTCCAAGTCTGCTCAACACCTCAATGAGGTTTGTTTCCTCTATTCATAAATCTAATCTGATGCACACTGTAGCGTAAATCTGAGGTTCTGTGTGTTTCAGGTGGATACAGTGAAGGAGCCAAATTAGACAATGGGGATGAAATGATACACTTTGGTTTCTCTTCATTCGAATTCCAATTTTCTGGCTAATTCGTTAAAAGCAAAAGCTTTTGATCGAATAACCGGTTTGATACTATTTGTTAGTTGGACAGTTAAATTATTTGTCGTTCAATGCCTTCTGATGATTTCTTTTTTTCTTCTTAATTTACTCATTGTGTAAAATATATAGATATACCTGAGAGCAGATGCCACGACTCCTTCAAACACGAAAGAGAACGGTGTAGTACCTACAAAACGCGCAACATTAGGTATTTGTGAGTAGTATATTCATGTGAAATGTTACTTTAAAAGAGATATATGCTTCTTACCTTACTTCGGTTCGACCATAGTAGTCCAGCAAGACCCCACTGTGAGCATCAACACTTGGTCACGGGTTCTTCACCTAAAACAAGCCATCATAGCATTTGTATATAACTTCGAAATGATCGGCAAAGGAGTTCTCAAGCCTTGTCATACTTTCAACGTAATACATTACATGAAACGATCCCCCTGTTATACTAGAAATGATAGAGATACTACCTTTCCAAGCTCGGTGAGAACAGGGTGGCACAACTTCGTAAAGCTTTGACACCTACAGAGTAGGAAAGATTTGTAAGCCACTGGACATTGATCAAATTTTGAGAGCAGAGCAGAATAGAAGGAAAAAGGAAAGTACCAGCTGGGAAAAGAGCGTCATCAGGTAAATGCTTCAAGGCAAACTCTCTTTTGCCCTTGGATCAGTTTTGCGCAGAAGATGGTGTCCATATCCTAGAACAACCTGCAGACAAATCATGATGAGGTCAATAGAGATATTTAGTAGACTCGTAACATTACAACATTAACTAGAAGAAGGGAAAAAAAAAATCTCTTAAGGCGGTGTTAGTTACTAGAAGCTATGAGACTGGTAGACCAAACTTTGACGTTATTAAAATGAGGACACATAACAAGATTTTAAATCATTTTCGCATGCTCAATTTGTTTGAAACTTTCATCAGTCATGTACAGGTAGAGGAATTGTTTGCACCATAATCCAAAGATGTATCTGAGGGGATGGAATCACCATTCTTGTACATCCTGCAATGATTGAGTGGAAAGTTAGATACAAAAATAGAAGTAAAAGTACACTTTCAGTACCGAAAACTCAGAAGCTACAAGAAACATGAAAAAGATTACAAAAATATATATTCTTCACTAACCTCCGATAAACATACACAGCTACAACAGGAACACGAGCAATCAGGTCGAGACAATCCTCATATGTTGGCTCCTAGAACCTGGACAAAAAGATTTTTGTTATGATACCAGCTACTACGAAACGCTATCAATAACTAAACCAGAAACTTGAAACGCACACTTTGACTTGTAAATTCCATTTTCATATGCCCTTTGGAACTCTTTAACCCATCTCACAACAAAAACAAGCAAACAACTATAAGAGTAAAGAGAACCACATAATTGTTTACTTAATAGCAAAAAAACGGAATTACCCATTCAATGCACCACCTGAGAGCACACAAAATGAAAGTCCCTTAATCGGTCAAGTCTTGGCTTGGCTTGAACAGCTTGTAGCTATCAACCATGGAGAGACCACGATTGAGCTTCCCTGCAGAAAAAAAAAAAAAAAAAACGCACAAGTGTTTGATGTGAGTTGATAAGTTTAGATGAAATGTCTGAGAGAGGCTCCTCTCACCGCCACGTACATTGTAGTCAAGCATCTGCAAAGAGAGGCACCAAATCAGCAGAAACGAAATGATCAAAGATTCTGATTCAAATTAAAAATGAAAGTGATTCGAGGGAATATACTCATTCAAGCCACTGGCAGGAGTCGTGAGTGAACTCAAATTAAGGATCTTGAAGCAGGTCAGAGCAATACTCGTTTCCCTGCAGTTAGTGAGACAATCAACAGATGAAAACACCTATTACAAGAGAGGAACGTGAGACCACATTTGGGTGTCAGAATACTAAACTACACCACTTCAGTATACCTTTTTGTTCACAGGGCTACAAGCCTCCTTAGTTCAGTATAGTGAGGCCTCCAATCATTATTTTGCAGGAAAACAGAGGCATATTAGATGGCATGAAAGCAAGTGTTCTATGCATACAAACAACTTTTCTAGGGGTGAAAAGAAGCATAATACTTGATTAAAAACTTACGGTGAAGCTATTGAAGATGTTTATGGATGTTTGTTAGCCCTTTCCATTGCTTGAAGATTAAATTCCTGCAACAGTAAGAAATGAGATCCTTGCAGATTCATTAAACGGTTTCATTAAGCTATGAGTATGTTAAAGTCTTGATACTCCCAGATGAAGGGTATTTACCAGAAAACTCTAGCAGATGTGGTGTACTTCTTTGTGGTGCAGGCAAAGCTGGAGCTGTCGAGATCTGCACTAAGTCACAGAAAGCAATTAGGTTTCGTCTAGTTATCTAGTTCTGAAGTACAAATATACCTCGGTGAACCTAGATGCACTGCCTTCCTACTATCTGTCTTTTCACAGGTCGAGCTCGGGAAACTTGGGTGTTAAAAAGACTTTGTCTTGTCTTGTGGAGCGGAGTTGCTAGATACTAAATACTTTTGAGGAATCATTTAAGATAGGAACCTTTACCTGGCCATGAACATGATCGACTGGAATGTCAAAGTATCCCATAGACTGTCCAGAGTGAAGATCACAAGCAAGGACACGGTCTGCACCAAGCTGTGTTATATTTGCTACAAGCTTAGCTGCAATAGATTCACGTCCTTGAGGAATCATATAAAAAGTCTGTTAGCCATCAACGAGAAAGTAACATTCCCTTACACTCTCTTGCAGCTGAGCTTAAATCTCAGCATCACCAAAACGTTTAATCTTGATTTTCCCAAGCTCCAAACCCATATAGCAAGAAATATTCTGACTTGAGTTTCATCATATGGTCCTGAAATTGGGGAAATCTTATGAGGAAAGAGGGAACTAGAAAAGAAAAATATATTCGTTGAATCGTTGGAAGTAGCATTTAAGAACAATCTCAACCATCAGAACAAATACTTAACAACTTCATTTTTAAAAACATTTATACAAACGGGGGTCTACACTAACCTGCTGTTCCATAATTAACTCTTGCAGCAGCGACTTTAGGTCCTGCATTGCTACCATTTAAACGAAATAAACAAACAATCCCACAACCAGCACTTCCAGAAGCAATATTAAGAAGGAAAACACAAACCAATCTTTCAAACAGACTTTTGCATACATCAAATTCAAATATCAAGTTTAGTAAGCATTTGGATCTAGCTTGAGACATAAATGAATAAAAGCTGAAAACTAAATGATCACATGCGGTGACACGGAAATATAATATGTGCAGATAGATAGAGAATTATAACTCACCTTCTGTGTCAATCATGTCGTCCACCATTACAGACTTATAACTCACCTGCAATGTCAAATCTGCAACAAGGTTGGCTGCAACAGATTCACGTCCTTGAGCCTGCAAAAAATTGTAGAATAAAAGTCATATAAAAAGTCTGTTAGCCATCAACGAGAAACTAAATGGGGCCACAAGAATGAAACAATTGACAAACTCATATAACATCCCCTTACACTCTCTTGCAGCTGAGCATAGATCCCAGCATCAGCAAAACGTTTAATCTTGATTCTCCCAAGCTCTATACCCAGATAGAAAGAAATATTCTGACTTGAGTGTCGTCAGACGGTCCTGAAATTGGAAAAAAAAACTTATGAGGAAAGAGGGAACTAGAAAAGCAATATCAAAAAAGGAAAAAGCAAACTATTCTTTGAAGCAGACTTTTACTATGCAGACATCAAATTCAAATATCAAGTTTACTACACAGTTGGATCAAGCTTGAGACATATATAAAAGCTAAAACATGATCACATTATAGCTACCTTCCCTTTAGCATCACCTGATAAGTTCATTACCTACAACATCGGAGTAAGAGGTACTATATAGATAAGAACAAATTAGAATTGGAAACTCAAAATATTCAGTAACTTTAAGTGGAACAAAACCAAAGTGTCAAACCTTGGAAAGTGCATAACTGATAACAATTTTCCCACAGCCAGAAGCACCAGGAATGGCGCAGGTTCCACCACAAACTGAAGGGGAAAGGGCATCAAGGACACGCTGACAACAGGAAAAGAAAGCAATCAACAACACACATCTTTAATTGACTATCTTGGTTGTAAAAAAAAATATATTAATTGAGTAATTACCTGCCCAGTAAGTAGAGGAGTATCAGCAGCAAGCTTTGAAGCAACTGGCCAAGGCATACGTACAAGCCAGCTCTGACATATTATCAACCAAACAAATTTAATAAGTGAACCAAATAGCTTAAAAAAATTAGGCTTGCAAGTAGGAAAATTATAGATTCATGCAAACCTGAAGCATTGTGAAAGATTATGGGACGAGCCCTCGCGCGACACTACCAACATGAAGTGAAACTACCACCAAATCATCAGAGAGTATGGCCTTATTAATTGTAATGAAGTATCACAGGCTGTTCATGAATAATAAAGTAGAAAAAGAAGTAGCGATAAGAAAATACATAGTCAGAAAAGGGGAAGTCAATGCTATGAGGAATCAAAAGATAGGAAACTTTACCTGGCCATAAACATGATCAAAGTAGCCCATAGACTGTCTCGGACGGATTGAAGATGACAAGCAAGGACACGGCCTGCACCAGACTGTGTTGTTATCAAATTGGCCACAAGCTTGGTTAACGTCCTTGAGCCTGCAAAAAAAAAAAAAAATGTAGAATAAATGAAAAGTCTATTAGCCATCAACGAGAGAGTAAATGGGGACACAGGAATGAAACACAACTGAGAAACTCAAATCATATCCCAAGCTTACAGTCTCTTGCATCAGCAAAACGTTTGATCTTTGATTATCCCAAGCTCCAGAGCCAAATAGCAAGAAATATCCTGTTAAAAAAAAAACAGACAACGGGAACATACAAGGACAAGATAAAAACTCAGTGTCTACCTAAAATCAGTTTCAAACTAATACAAATTCTATCCGAAGAAGAAGGAAACTAAGAAAGAACCTGAGCTAATTAAGGCAGGATAAGCAGTACCAGAAGTACAAATTGTGTGTAAGCAGATGGAAACCGAAGGACTTTGTATGGATCCCGCTGGAGAAACATAGCATAAACTCCAACAACCTGAAAAAGAAAAGAGAATATGAATCTATGTGACAACTTAACATGCGATTTGGTGAATGCAATGTTTCATGGTTCTGAAATTATAAAAAAAGAGACAAAAACTTCCGTATAATGTATTATACATCAGTATGTTATGTATGCACACATATAGTATAACAGTTTCAATGAAAAAGAAAAAAAGGCAGAACAGTTTTTTTATGTCTAGTACGTTACCTCGTCGCCGTATAATGTTGTAAGAAGCATGAGGAGACACAGAACCATCAGATGTTCTTCCTCCAAACCCCAGGCAGGAAATCGAATCATGAAACTGGACTGGATGAGAAAAAAATAGAGAACAAATTATGTTAAAGCTCAGATCCTCACTCCTCAGTCGTCACTCCTCAAGTCCTCCGTTCCGTTTTGTTTTCAGCAAGGGGATGGAAGGAGACGATGCTCCAAAACGACAGCGTCTCATCAACTAATGGACCCTAAAAGAAGAAATAAAGAATTATGGTGGGCCAACTAACACCAGAGCCCAATTCCCATAATTCTTAAACCGAGCCCAGTGTTAAGACTTATGAGTAAGACCAAAACCGTTACGAAGACGTTAGCACGGAGAATAAGCGTTTCCATCATCAAAACCCCTGAAGACGTTAGAACGGAGAAGAAGCGTTTCCATCAAAGCATGATCCCATAAAAGACATCATCCGATCCAAAACCTGAAATAAAGTACATAACGACAATAAAAATCACATGAACATATATACAAAACAAAGCAACTTATGCGCAATATTTTAAAACCAAACCCTATAAAAACATCAATTAGTATAGGTGAACATATATACCTCACCAAAAATAGCCATTAGTATTGATGTGAAGTAACTAGAAACTCGAAGTTATATACTCTCAAACCATCCTTCCCTCCAACAAGGTCCTTAACCTCCACGATCTAACACAAGCAAAGAAAAACATTAGTTGATCTGTGTGATCAGTAAGAATATAACAAAGGGAAAGAGGAGACTGTCAAAGAGGCAACAGGGAGCAACGACAGATCAAAGGCATCCTCCTACAAGATAAACTGAGACATAAAACAGAACAAAGGTTAACTTGTCGTTGTAATGGAAACGGATGGTAATACAAAGATGTAGCACAGAAGAAGAAACCTTAAAAAGATGACAGACCAAAGGTAAGATTTTATCACATCAGTCCTCCCAGTGCCTTCACGATCTGCATCAAAGACAAATACATTTTCGTTAAAAATACATATTAAACCGATAGGCAAAAAGGTGTAAAAATGCGAGGCAACCTGAAAGTTAAACTCAGAAATCAAACGCTCCCACAATTTTTGTTTTTTTCTCTTTGAACCTCCAACACAGTAATCCTAGGTCCTCATGATCTGCATCAAAGAGAGACATAGGTGTTTTTTCACTTTATATAGAAAGAAACAGAAAAAAACGGTTAAGTGGAAGAAGACTACCTGAAGATGTACCGCAGAGAGGACAAATACAAGCCATCAAAACAGTCACCAACCGATCAAAGCATCCTCCTCCACAATCTATAATTAACAGAGCCAAGTAGAGTTAAAAATCGCATGAACATAATAAAAAAAGCCTTGAATGATCAATTTAGAAACCAAATTCTAGAAGAGCAACAAGAGTAAGAGAGTGACAACGATAAGTCAAAGCCATCACCGATCAATCGCAGGATCATCCTCCACAAATCTAAACCAACAAAACAAAAACGACATTATGTAACTAGAAGATAAGACAAAACCACCGAACCAAAGTGACAATAAAGAAGCAAATAGAGATGAGTTTAGAGCAAGGAACCCATGAGAACGCTTGAAGACAATAACATGGTTTAGAAACGTGATGATTGGATCATGGTTTGCTTCCAAAAGACCTGCAATACGAAGAAAGAAACGTAAGGAACAAACAAAACAAAAAAAAAGAAGTAACAAAAAAAAAAGAATCATAGGGATTTAGAAGAAGAAGGAATAAGGAGGTACCTCTAATCAATACCAAAGCTCAGTCCTGACTCCTCTCTGTTTCGTTTTGATTTCAGACTAAGGGGAAGGAAGAAGAAGAAGAATATGGGCCGCAAAACTAACACCAAAAGCACAATTCCTAGAATTTTCAAAACACTGTCGTTTTAAGCCACAATGATCATCTTCTTCATCATTCATGAGTCACGACACGACCAGAGGTAACAACCGAGCAGAGGTTAGAGTTAGCGATGGGGAAAGTGAAGAGTTCTCTAAGTAAAGTAAAATTAAACAAAGAAGGACAAGAGATCAAACAAACCAACCTTGGATCATGGCAGAAATCTCCTCCAAGATAGTGGTCATTGCTTAGCTGGCTCGAAACCTATGAGAGAGATAGCAAACAAAATCATCAGGTGATAGATACTCAATGGAGAAGAGAAGAGGATTTGCCAATAATATAATAGAGAGGTCTGAGAACAAACCCTGACCGAGTAATAAGGAACCCATGGCATTGAGGTTCGAAGCTATAGGAACCCTAATTCTCCATACCTACAGAAACATATTGAATCCAAAATCTCAGTTTCGATCAAATCCATGGAGAGGTAAAAATCGCATGAAAACATAATAAGAAAAGCTTTTAAGGGATTCAGTTTAGGTACCAAACCATAGAAGAATAACATGAATAGGAGTGACATCTGACAGGGATCAGTCGAAGCCATCACCAATCAATTGTAAGATTAGTAACATGTAACTAAATTTCTTCATGTCTTTTAAAACATCCATCATGCATTTGTCTGTCACAAAGAGTTAAGTTCATGACTAAAGCTGGAATAGATTTATATTACAATTACTCTCAAAGACAAAAGATTACCTGAAGCCTCCCTGCAGTAGGCATGATTACTACATAGACACTACCCATTTTAGCTTTTTCTAGACCTTGCTTTCGCTAGATCTGCAGGTTTCACATCAGTCTAGTCTCTGCTATAAAACTGGGACACCAACCTGAAACAAGGAACCGGATAATCCTAAAACACAAGATTAAGGAAGTTAGACCCAATCCATGATTTTCAATCTATTGATATCAACCAACAACAATGATGGTGAAGTGAGCAATGAGACAAAATTATATGAGAAGATGTAAGAAAGTAAAAAAGCAAACCTATGGTGGTTTAGGGAGAGCTTAAGAGCCCCACGGAGATGCAAAGTTTCACCTTTTGGAGGCCATGTAACCTCTCCATATTTACACTCTCCGCTCTAGTGGCAGTCCAAGAGCCCGGTCCCATATCAGCTGAAAGGAGAAAGAGAAAACAGCATCACAAAGAGGAGTGTGGTTTTTTTCAAAGAGAATTGTCAATAGTGCAAAAGTATGGCTGTGGATGTACCTGTGATCAGATGACGAGACTCCTTGAGACAGCCAAAAAGCAGTGTAGTATCTACATTTGAAAGAAAGGCCACTCTATTAATTATAACCAAAGAAGACTACCTGAAGATGTAGCGCAGAGAGACAAAAACGATCCATCAAAACCATTACCAGCCGATCAAAGCTCCTCCTCCACTAAAATATAGGGTCGTAGGCTTAAAAGTTAAAACATGCAGGCCAACATCACTAGGAAGATCAGTGACATTACTGTTAACTGAACATTTCAATAACATAGCAAAATAATGTTGTAAAACTCCCGAATGGCACAGTCCAAATCTCAGGAACCCGAAAACCTCTTGGTTATAAAGAGTGTTAGTTTCACGGGGTCATCAAGGATTTTCTTATAACTCTTCACTTCTTTGATTACTTATGTTTCTGCAGGAGTCCCTCTACCCTCCTTAGCAAACTCAAAGGAAGTACCACATGCACACGATGAGATGCATTACAAATTCAGCATAATAAACTACAAGTACTGAATGCTGTCGCCTTTGCCTTAGCATCCTGAATCAATATCTCCATTCTCTATAGATGCGCCAATGTTGAAGGAAGCCTCCTGTAACAATACAATCTGCAGATAACAAATCACATTAAAATTTGAATATAATGGTGAGATAAAAGATGCGAAAATGACAAGTAGGTAAGAGTTTACTCAAATATAATCCAGCAGCGAGGAAACCACCACCCAAAATTCCATTTACATTTGACACACAGAGAGACCAGGAAAGCTATAGTAGGAACCAATTGATCTGAAAATAAAGTTAGAACCTGTCAAGCAGTATTGGGTGCAGAACCATGTAAAGGTTCAAAGAGTCCAGGTCGCGGTATTAAACATGAAGGATTTATGTTTAGAGAAGATCATACTACTGGATACTCAAGGCTTCCAAAAGACCTGCAATACGAAGAAAGAAACGTAAGGAACAAACAAAACAAAAAAAAAAAGAAGTAAAAGACGTGTTAAGAGGAAGAACAAAACCATTTGAAGAAGTAGCACAGAAACGTGTCCATCAAAGCCATCACTCTCATCGATAAAAGCATCATCCGAAACCTGAAACAGCATAACAACAAGTAGTTAGCATGAACATACATAAAGCTACCTATGCAATTTGGAAACCAATCCCTAGAAAAAAATCAGTTAAGAGGAAGAAGACTACCTGAAGATGTAGCGCAGAGAAAACGATCCATCAAAACCATCACCAGCCGATCAAAGCATCCTCCTCCACTAAAATATAGGGTCTTAGGCTTAAAAGTTAAAACATGCAGGCCAACATCACTAGGAAGATCAGCGACATTACAGTTAACTGAAAATTTCAATAACATAGCAAAGTAATGTTGTAAGACTCCCGAATAGCACAGTCCAAATCTCAGGAACCCGAAATATTTAATGGAGTAATATTAAACAAACTGATTGCAACAGATTTGGGAGGGAATACGGGATGAATACCTGAATTTGTCGAGCCTTTTGCATGAGAGGATAAGATAGAAGAACAAACGAACTCCCACAATGGTACCAACTTTCTGAAGATAATGAATTTGAAATCATAAAATAAGGCTAAACCAGACATACGAGAACAGGAACAAATAGCATCATTATCAATTCCACTTCGTCTCAGGTCCCTACAACAATAAAATTCCCAGCTAAAACAAATTGTTTTCAAAATTTAATATGAAGAGAAACACTGATCATTAACAAATTTCAAAGCAACACAAGGAACAAATAATAACACAAAATCATACATAAGTGAAGGATGATATGAAATGAAACCTGGAGGTGTTCTTCTTCTTCTGCTTCTTGGACGTTGGCTCATAGAATGGTGTCATTTACGGAATTATTTGTTTATGCTCTCTACCTTCAATGATGATCTCCTTGACCTGATTCACAATATAACTAAACCATTAAATTGTAATTGTAACCAAAAATAAAAGCAAATTCATCGATCAAATCAGTAGAACCAGTTTCTGTTGTTACCTTAAGCAAGCACGTTGGCGACGATTGTGTTCTGAATCAACGAGAGAGAGAGAGAGTTAAATAAATCAATCAAAGCCCACCTGTTCCACAGAATCAAAAAGAAACAGACCCATATGTCCTAACTCAGTCAAAACCATATAGATTTATAAGAAGAACACACAAAAAAAAAAGATACATACCACTCTCTGACTTGTTTGCTCTCACGTCGCCATTATAATGCTTCAAGGATTCTGAGAATCAGATGAAAAGAAATTTCAAATCACACACCACAACTCAATAACAAAAAAAAAAAGAATCATGGAGAATTGGAAAAAGAAGGAATAAGGAATAAGGAGGTACCTCTAATCAATACCAAAGCTCAGTCCTGACTCCTCTGTTCCGTTTTGATTTCAAACAAAGGGGAAGGAAGGATAAGAATATGTGGGCTGCCAACTAACACCAAAAGCACAATTCATAGAATTTTCAAAACACTGTCGTTTCAAGCCACAACGATCATATTCTTCATCATTCACGAGTCACGACAAGACCAAAGGTAACAACCGAGCAGAGGTTAGAGTTAGCGATGGGGAAAGTGAAGAGTTCTCTAAGTAAAGTAAAATTAAACAAAGAAGGACAAGAGATCAAACAAACTAACCTTGGATCATGGCAGAAATCTCCTCCAAGATAGTGGTCATTGCTTAGCTGGCTCGAAACCTATGAGAGAGATAGCAAACAAAATCATCAGGTGATAGATAGTCAATGGAGAAGAGAAGAGGATTTGCCAATAATATAATAGAGAGGTCTGAGAACAAATCCTGACCGACTAATATTGGACCCATAGATAGATACTTTATCTGGAATAAGGAACGCATGGCATTGAGGTTCGAAGCTCCAGGAACCCTAATTCTCCATACCTACATAAACATATTAAACCCAAAATCTCAAGCTCGATAAAAAAAAAAAAAAAAGAAACAAGAACAAATTTAGAAAGCAAATTCGGCTCACAATTCATGGATCGGTTGAGTAGTAAGTTCGAACCATCATCATGTTGCTCTCTTGTCGCCACTAGAACGATCTCTCTCTGTTTCTTTCTCTCAAATTTGTTGGGCTGGAACTCCTAAAGACAATATTTTTCAAGAGCTGGGACAGACTCACTCTGAGAGATGTAGAGGAGCTTAAGAGCCCCACGAAGTTGCAAAGTTTCACCTTTGGGAGGACATGTTTACACTCTTTGGCCGCTCTAGTGGCAGTCGAAGAGCCCGGTCCCATATCACCTGAAAAGAGAAAGAGAAAACAGCATCACAAAGATGAGTGTGGGTTTATTCAAAGAGAACTGTCAATAGCCCGAAATTATGTCTGTGTATGTACCTGTGAGCAGATGACGAGATCCCTTGAGACAGCCAAAAAGCACAGTGTAGTATCTAAATCTGAAACAAAAGGTCACTCTATTAATTATAACCAAGATTCAGTAAAACAAGGCCTGTGGTTAGTCAGGCTTAAGTGATAAAGATGCAGTTTTGTACCTTTCTTTCGGTTAGACGATAATAGTTCAGCAGCACTCTACTAAGAGCATCAACGTTAGGCCACGGGTGGTCTGTAAACCTGTACTTGGTCAAACACCATCAATCCAATAGAATTAGTTTTAATTCTTGAAAGCATCTCCATGATCTGCAAAAAGAGTGCAAGAAGTAGAACCATCATATGCTAATTTGTAATTCTAATAGAAAGAGCCAATTAAAGAGAAAACCCCTTAATAAAGACCCTAGAATTGTTATACCTTTACTTGCTCGATCAAATCAGATAAATCCAGTTGAAGAAGAAGAAGAAACGTCATGGAAACAAATAACGTTCGTCCGCTCTGATACTCACTTGGCACCATATCCAGCTAATTCATCAACGATACTCAAGAGTTATAAGACAAGAAAAGAGAAGAGAAGGTGATCGTTCGTTTATCAAATTCTATTGATGTCGTTATTGTTTGGGTCATCATCAACCCTAAGGCTAAGCAACGCAGAAGTTTGTTTACCTCTGTGATTGCTTCGGTAGGAGTAACTTGTTATTTACTGAGGCTTTCTCTGTGGTGTAGCTACTGGTTCTAATACGGCACTTTATCCTGCAATAACAAGAATGGTTAAAAGAAGTAGTTGAACTTAAACAATAGTGATGGATGATTTGAAACAAAACCTTGAGGAGTTCTTCTTCTTCTTGGGCGTTTGCTCATGGTCTAATTCATGCATTGGTAGAGCTCGCTAGCGGCTATGTTTGTGACACTCCTTTCCCTAGAATTAGTGAGACAATCAATCAACACACAAAAATTAGAAAAACCATCCTCACTTGCACCATATCTGAATTAATCAAGAAAAAAAAAGATGAAATTAAGTTGCATAACCTGAATTAAGCTCAATCAAACGTCAAAGTAACAACCATTAAAAAGCATAACCTGTGATCCTGACGCTTTGGCCAAAGATGCAGTAAAACCCCACACCAAGAACCGGAGATCCTGAAACACCAGATAAAAAAAAGAAGTTAGACCAAACCAACAAGCAACAACGATGGTGAAGAGAGGAATGAGACCAAATTATATGCAAAGATGTATAAAAAGCAAACCTCTGGTTTAGAGAGGAGCTTAAGTAAGAGCCCGATTGAAGAAGGCTCCTTGGACATTACTTGACTGCAGTGTTGGGTTCGGAACCTGAGAGAGAGAAAGAACAAAATCATCAGGTGATATAGTCAATGGAGAAGAGAAGAGGATTTGGCCATAAAATAGAGGTGTGAGAACAAACCCTGCCGAGTAAGATAGATTCTCTGAAGTGACACGTACCTGGACAATTTCATCAAGATCGTCTTTTTCCTCTGCAAAACCTCTCTGGCCTTTGTCCTGATGATGTTGATGAAATTTTGATCGAACTTCTTATAGAAATATTTCAATGCCTAAAGAAAAAGTAAAAAAGCAACTTGTTATATACTTTGAGAGAGTAAACCAAGACAGGTTTGAACTGAGAATACGTAAGCATACCGTTGAATACTTTGTAGGAAATCAACCAATCGACAGAGGGAGAATGTTTTCTCTGGGCAAGCTTTTTGTCCAAACCTCAGAAGACCTGCAGAAGAAAAGAAAAAGAAAAACAATGCTAATACGAGTCTGCGGCAGTTCTAAAACCAAACACCATCTGGTTTATCTCAATCGAGATATATGAATATGTAGAAGATAGGGAAGCAGCCATGAACGACATAACTACCTTCACAATACGAAGGGTTGCAGAAGTCACATGATCTGAAAAGTCTCCTCCAGGAGGTGAAACGCCAAAAAAAAACATGGCCATATCGTGGAACGACCTGCACGACAAATGTTTATTAAAAATTTCCTAGCAACATTCACAAGCAACGCCAAAAATCAAAACATAATCCCAAGCTTTTATTCATTAATTGGACAATGATTCAAGTTATGGCCTGTCGTGGTTAGCATGCAATACAAATTACAAACGGTCTATTACTCCCAGCTTTCATTTCAGAGCATCTAGGCTTTTGAAAAGGATAAGCAGAGCATAATTTTGTTTACCTTGCCACTGTTTAACGTTTTCCATATATAATCTTTTGGCTGTGCCTGACTGATAACAGCTTTCCCACAGCCAGAATCACCAGGGATGGAACCAAGAACAGAAGTGAAAAGGGATCGAAAACACACTGACAACAGGAAATGAAAGCAATCAACAACACACATCTTCAATTGACTGTCACTGCTTAAAAAAAATTGAGTAATTACCTGCCCAGCAAGTAGAGGAGTATCGGCAGCAAGCTTTGATGCAACTGGCCTAGGCGTACGTACAGGCCAGCTCTGACATGTTATCAACCAAAACCAGTTTAATAAGTGAATCAAAATTAAGACCAAATGAACACTTAAATAGGGAGACATATGCAGTCAAACACCACACATTACCAAAGTTGATCGGGACAGAAACACCCCCGAGGGATGTACACATCACCGGATATTCTCGCAATAGCCTTCAAAATCCTCCTGTGAGATATGAAACAAAATAATCATCATAAGCCAGCCACTGTCTGTCGTTCAAACAAATCATAAACGTCAAAACTTTTTGTCTGGCAAGAATATATATCCTTTATAACTTTTATGTCAAATACATGTTAAATCAATAAATCAAACCATGATAGATAGTCAATGGAGAAGAGAAGAGGATTTTCCAATGAAATAGAGGTCTGAGAACAAACCCTGACCGAGTAATATTGGACCACAGATAGATACTCTATCTGATTTTAAGGAACCCATAGGGGTTTGAGTTTGAAGCTCCAGGAACCCTAATTCTACATACCTACAAAAACATATTAGACCCAAAATCTCAGTCGCAATTTAGTTCTGATCTACATTGCAACAAAACCCCAGTGTAACGCTCACCTGTTTAAGTTTATGTCTGCTCTCTTCTCTCGTCGCCACCATTACAACTCTCTGCAATGTAAAATTAGGTATAAACTAGAGTTATATTTGCAAAAGTCAGAACACTCAGTTTATAATTACCACCGGCTTATTTTGCTATGCTTTGATGAGTCATGACTCATGAAACTAGAGGTCAAAAAAACACAGAGCAGAGAAATGAACTACAAACCTGGCACACCCGCACGATGAGCCTCAACTTGCTCTTTGTTTGGCCCCTATATCGAAAAGAGACAGAACTATACCTTAGAATCATATAATAAGGGAAACAAAAATTGTATCAAAAGAGACAGAACTATACCGTAGGATCATATAATAAGGGAAACAAAAATTGTAAGAAACATTCCCGTGACCATTTATGTATGAAAATGTTAAAAAGATTATCCAACCTCTGCAGTTAACGGCAGCCACAGAGGACCCTCAGGTAAGGGCTTTACTCCAGATTGAGCTGAAGAGTTTTCTGGCATTCAAGAATCGACATTCCCCTAAAGCGTATTCCCTATAATAAAAAAGGAGTAGAATATATAATAAGAGAAAGCCTTCATAATCAAAGAAGAGAGGATTAAAAAATCATTAGAATACATACCATATCAACAGTGATGTTACAGAGCCAAGAAGAGTTAAAAATCGCATGAACATAATAAACAAAGCCTTGAATGATTCAATTTAGAAACCAACCCCTAGAAGAGCAACATGAGTAAGAGAGTGACAACGATCAGTCAAAGCCATCACCGATCAGTCGCAGGATCATCCTCCTCAAATCTAAACCAAGAAGAAAAAAAACGAAAAGTTAATAACATGTAATTAGAAAAAACCACCGAACGAAAGAGACAATACATAATCAAATAGAGATGGGTTTAGAGCAAGGAACCCATGAGAACGCTTGAAGACAATAACATGGATTATAGAATACGTGATGATTGGATCATGGTTTGCTTCCAAAAGACCTGCAAAACGAAGAAAGAAACGTAAGGAACAAAACAAAACAAAAATTATAAGTAAAAGACGTGTGAAGAGGAAGAAGAAAACCCTTTAAAGACGTAGCACAGAGAAGAAGCGTGTCCATCAAAAAGCCATCACTCTCATCGATAAAAGTATCATCCAAAACCTGAAACAACATAATAACAAGTAAATAGCATGAAGATATATAAAGAGGTTTCAGGTTCTTGATGCTGCCTGGGATATAACAAAGGGAAAGAAGAGACCATGAAAGAGGTAACATGGAGCAACGACATATCAAAGGCATCCTTCAAGAAAAAACTGAGACATAAGAGAACAAAGGTTAACTTGTGGTTGTAATGAAGACGGATGGTAATAAAAAGATGTAGCACAGAAGAAACGTAAAAATATGACAGAGCAGAAGAAAGATTTATCATATCAGTCCCTCCGGTGCCTCGACAAAGTTTAAGAACAAACTCGTGTAGGAAAGAATCTGTGGATCATCGATCTCTCATCTGAATGTGTGTACACAGCAAGAACATCATCTGGGAAACACAAGAAACAAAAGACCAATAATAAGATGATATCAAATAAAACAACAGATATGCTAAACGGTGTACAGATGTGAGGTAACCTGAAAGTTGAACTCGGAATCAAACGCACTCCCACAATGATTTTTTTTTTCTCTTCGAACCTCTCCAACACAGTAATCCTGGTTCCTCATGATCTGCAACAAAGAGAGACAGAGATGTGTTTTCACTTATATAGAAAGAAGAAAACAAAAATCGGTAAAGAGGAAGAATACTATTACCTGAAGATGTAGACAAGAGAAGAGAAAAAAGATCCATCAAATAAAACCATCACCAATTCGATCAGTGATGGAATGACTACAAGAGTGTCAATAAGAAGAGAGGGTACCTTTGGAAAGACCTTGAAGGAAAAACTAGAATTCCAACCAGCAAAACCACGAACAAGGATGTCAGGCTGTGGATATGCAATCAAAACACACACACAAAGGTAACAATTTTATGAAGATAATGAATTCACAAAGAGAAATAGTTTGACATCATAAAATAAGGCTAAATCAGACATACCTATATCAATGTGGTGATGACACTAGGAGAACAGGAACAACCAACACCATATTATCAATTCCACTTCATATCATGTCAATACAACAACAAAATTCCCATTTAATAAAATTGCAAACTGTTTTCAAATTTAATAATACGAAGAAGCACTGATCATTATTAGCAAATCTTAAAGCAACACAAGAAACATATAACTAACCCGAGATACGTATGGCGTTAAAGTACTTTAACGACGGCAGGCTCAGAATAAATCGCAATGGAGAAAGCCACCTTCAAAGCAGAAAAACGAAGCAAGTCAGTGAGCATTTATTGAGCTATAATGCAACACCAAAAGAAAAACCAATTCGCCAAAATAACATCTGATCAAAGCGCATCAGCAATCTGAAATTGGAAGATCTTGGCATCGAATGAATTCATTACCTGCCATATGGAATCAATCCAATCCACAAGTCACAACATCTCGTCATTAACAAGAATACAAGTAAGATCAATAGATAGTGAGACCATCAAAAAATAAAGCTAAATCAGACATACCATTATATCAATGTGGTGTGACGGTAGGAGAACAGGAACAACCAGCACCATTATCAATTCCCAGTTAAGCAAATTGCAAATTGTTTTAAAAATCTAATATGAAGAGAAACACTGAAACAAATATCAAAGCAACACAAGGAACAGATAATAAAATTGAATCAGACATAAGTGAAGGATGATATGAAATAAAACCTGGAGGTCTTCTTCTTCTTCTTCTTCTTCTTCTTCTTGTTGTTGGACGTTGGCTCATGGAATGGTGTCATTCAATGGAATTAGTTGTACATGGTCTCTACCTTCCTTGAATGATGATAATCTCCATGATCGGATTCACAAAATAATTAAAACCTTAAATGTAACCCAAAAAAAAAGCAAATTCATCGATCAAATCAGTAGAACCAGTTTATGTTGTTACCTTAAGCAAGCACGTTGGCGACGATTGTGTTCTGACTCATCAACGAGAGAAATAGTCAAATAAATCAATCAAAGCTGTAATTAAAGCGAATCGGTAGAGATTTAGAAGATCCTCACTCCTCAATCGATAAGGTACCTCTTATCAATACCAAAAGCTCAGATCCTCACTCCTCACTCCTCAGTTCCGTTTTGATTTCAGAGAAAGGGATGGAAGAAGACGATGCTCCAAAAATGACGACGTCTCAATTAATGGACCCTAAAGAAGAATATGGGTCGCCAACTTAACACCAAAAGCCCAATTCGCAGAATTTCCAAAACGCAATCGTTTCAGGCCTCAACGATCATCTTCGTCGTCATCATTCACGACCCAAGGGAAAAAAAAAACAGAACAGATGTTAGAGTTAGCGATGATGAAGTGAACACAAACAAATAACAAGGGTTAGGAAGATTCGGTGACCTTGATCTGGATCTAGGGTTTTTCGAGTTGTTTTATTTGTTACCTTATCGTAGAGAGAGAGAGAGAGAGATCATTGAAAGATTAAATTTAAAAGCTTTACCAATTTTGTTCTTTCTTGCGCCTCTCTTCTCTGCGACTGCGACCTTGTTCAAGTTTGCTCTTCCGTCGCCCCATTATAACATCATCGATTGATAAAAGTCTGGAAAATAAACAGAAACAACAAGTTACGAACCAAACCCTAGAAAATAATTAAAATCCAATGATCGATTCAAAGAAAAACATCAGAGAGACTAGTTTAGAAGAATGTAACCACCAACGAAACAGACCGAGCGAGAGAAGATACTGTACTAGAGAGAGAGAGAGAAACAAAACCCTTGAAGACGTAATCATAGAGAAGAAGCGTGCGCGTCCATATCAAAAGTGACCGTTGGAGAGATTCATGTAAAGTTTTTCTTTTTTTCTTTGGTAAATTTCTAAAGTGACCGTTAGAGAGAGATTCATATAAAGTTTTTTTCTTTTTCATGGTCTCATCATACGATCTCTTCTCCAACGGTCAGAAAACACTTAACACGATTGATTGAGGACGCGATATCGAGCAAAGGCTTCTTATTTTTTTTCGAATATGCATAATTTCCCTTTTTCTTCTATTTTGCTTTTTTTTTTTTTTTTTGCCAACTGCTATGCGAATGCTCGATTCATTCCATTTTTCCTTTTTCTTTTTTTTCTTTTCTTTCATTCAACTTAAATGTATTCATTGGTCAGTCAAACTAAACCGGAAATAAATTATAGTTTGCTAGAAAATCAACGCAAACCAAATTAAATCAGTACTACTCATACACTCGAAAATAAAATTAATATTAAATCTACCATCTCTCTTCTTTCACTTCGATCGTCTAATTTCTCACCAAATAAAGTATTAAAAAGCTCGAATCATTGTTTCATGTTTGTTTCGATCCTCTTGCATGCTAATTGAGCCATGAAAGCAACATGAATAGGAATATGAAGAAGATGAAGAAGACGAAGAAGGAGAACGAAGACAAAGGATTGTGAATATATATATGTGGAGGATTCTAAGTTATCGGCTTTACAAATCCCATCCCACACATTCTAATCTTTGGATATATGGTTCCTCTTCGACTCCTCTTATTCATCACTCCCGCGTTTCTCTCATTCCTTTTCATCTCCCATCTCTGCGACAACTACCAAGTCATTCGATCGACCTGCATGAACCAAATCAATGTCTTAAGTTTTTCTTTGTCAATAATTTATTTATTTGATATTAATATGATCTATTATTTAACTCTCTATCAAAGGTAGAATACACAGATTTGCGTGCTTTTATATATTGTTATGGTGTTTAAGACTTTAAATTAATAAATTTCCACGTTTCTTTGCTAAACATTTGGTACTTGCACGACAAGTTATCTTCCTTTGTCTAGAGTTTTAGGTTTCATATCAAACCGAGTAAGCAGATTACGGTTCTCGGTTCGCGTAAAGAAATAACCGAGAAATAACAGCTTACAACGATAGCTAGAATCGATGAACAAAGAGATTTGTGAAATAGCTTTCTTATTTCTTAATCGTAACAAATTTTAAACTTATATACCAAAGGTTAAGGCTAAACCGGAAATATATTCTAATTAACTTAACCAAAGGATCAAACCAGCTTGTCTAATAGTGTTTCCACATACGTACTACTCTTGTCAATAAACTAATATCCTCCTAAAATCTTGTCCTTTACCTAATTTTCTCAAAAGGAAATATACATTTCCATCTTAAATAGGTATTCTTATATGAAAGAAAAAGGAAACGGTCGTGTGGGGTGTTAAGACTTAAGAGTGAAGAAGAAAAAAAAACCCTAAATAACAATCATAGCCGCCGGCACTTTCTTCCGTGTGAGAGATCACATTTGCTGCTAATTATGTCGGATCTTCCCAAAGATTTGGTAGAAGAGATACTCTGTCGCGTTCCAGCCACGTATCTGAGCCAATTACGATATGCATGCAAACGATGGAACAGATTATTCACCAAGAAGAGATTCACAAGAAAGCATTTGGACAAAGCCGCAAAACAGTTTCTGGTTCTCATGTCGGAGCAGTGCTATAGGGTTTATTTGATGAGCATCAATTTTAACGGTGTTCCATCTGTAGAGATCAAAGGTAAACACGGCCTAACTGGCCCTCAAGGTGACTTCGAGATTTTTAAAGTCTCTCACTGCGACGGTTTATTGTTATGCAACAACGGAGAATACAACAGAATCGTGGTTTGGAACCCGTGTACTGGTCAAACCAGGTGGATCCAACCAACAAAGATAGGTTCTTATGCTCTTGGATCCTACCAAGACAACGAATATGGCAATACTAGCTACAAGATCTTGTCTTGTTGTGATGGTGACAAGAACGCATTTGAAATCTATGAGTTCAACACTAATTTATGGAGGACTCTTGATGTTAATTTGGACTGCGAATTGGAATATGATGACTGTGGCATGTCTTTGAAGGGAAAGACTTACTGGTTTGCTTCAGATGAAAATGAGGAACAGCTCGGCATGTTTTTAGTAAGTTTTGACTATACAACAGAACTATTTGCACGTTTGGTTCTTCCATGTCAGAGTCTTTACAATAAGGCCTTCTCTCTAAGCGTTGTTAGAGAAGAGAAACTTTCTGTGTTATTAAAGCATAGAGATACATCAAGAACAGAGATATGGATGACAAATAAGATCGATGAGACCAAAGTTGTGTCGTGGAGCAAGTTTTTAACAGTGGATTTGAAACCTGAACTTCGTATTTTCGGCCATATAAGTTTTTTGGTGGATGAGGAGAAGAAATTTATTGTGTTGTGTCATTTGGTAGTGAGAAGTGGAGTTCGCATTAAACAGGTGGTATACATTGTGGGAGAGGACAATAATGTAAAACAGGTGCATTCTGGATTCGCATCATCTCTGCCAAATTTGTTTGATTATATTCCAAGTTTGACTCAGTTCTAGCTGTGTAAGTAAGTAGACTGGTGGTGAATCCCTTGGTGACTCAAATCCAGCTACATGTAAAGCTTTTTTTTTTTTGCTTAGTTCTTTTTTCATAGCTATCTTGGTCATGTCCCTTGAATATTTAGTAAACTAGTATTTTAATAACAAGTGGTTTTCTCACTAGTCCACTCCCTGTATTCTCACTAGTACCAATCAGGTGGAAAGAAGCAGCCAGAGGTCCAAGAGTAAAAGATTGATGGACTAGTGAGTCAATAAAACAGGGAGTGGCATTACTCATTCCTCTCTTTGGGTTTGTGGTTATCCTAATTTTTAAAACAGTTTCTTTACGGATTGTTACATTTAGTTTCGGAATCTTTTATCTCCATAGACTTTTCAGATCACGTTTGATCATTATCAGCCAAGTTAATATAAACCAATCGGACCCAAACCAGATTAAAATTATTAATCCGAGCATAACTCGAATGTGTTTGAATGGATTCACATTTCCAATATTAACAGAATCTGAAAACCAAATCCGAACCCAAAATCGTACTTACATTCAATGTTACAGTTGATGCTATTGTTCAAAAGAAAGTTGGAAGTTGCATTTGAAATACTAAAATCTTTATATGTATGATCTCATTAGCTTTTAGACCTTTAGTAACGGGCAAGTGTTAGTATATACTGAGGGAGGTTAATAAGAAAGAGACTGTTAAACCATAGACGATGTAACCGAGGCAATAGTTCGAATTGAAATATAAAATGCCAATCACAAGTGAGACTGACGTTTGGAGTCAACAATCTCTTGAGAATCTCAGCATTGGAATACAAACTAAACAACAACATATAGGTTTCAAAAGGGTACAACAAAACCGGAACTCGTTTGCTACCAGCTTACTCGAACAGACTGAAACCCATGTCCTGCAAAAATTAACACACAAGAAAATACAAAAGTAAGCACCATCTCATTTCAAGAGACCTTTAAGGTTAGCTCGCTCAGACGAAAGAAATATAAAGAAAACTTACATCATCGGATTCTTCCTTCTCTTCCTTCTTCTCTTCTTTCTTGGACTCAGCAGCAGGGGCACCACCGCCTCCTCCTCCAGCGGATGGAGCAGAAGCCATAGCAACACCACCACCACCAGACGGCACTGAAGCAAGCTTCTCCCTTCCAGCAGCAATAAGCTCAGTCAAGTCTTTTCCTTTCACTTCCTTCAACAAAAGCTCAATCTGAGAGTCCTCTGTCTCAGCACCAACTGCAAAAAATCAAACAACACAACAAAACCACATTCAATCAATTCTTCAACCCCAATTACATTCATCCCTAACTAAATCCTTCTATGATCCTTTGAAAACATACATGAACTAACTAAACCTCACAACACAGTCCAAAACCAATACAACAAATGCCTCTTATTCAATTACCTTTTCACTTACACTACTTCCACATTTGTAGCAAACATATGCAAATGGTAATTAAACCAACAACTCTCACTAACTAGAGTAGCCATGTATAATAAACTCGATTTTTCTCCTCCATTTTTAAAAAAAAAAAAAAAATCGAATGCTCAAAATTAGAAGTTACTACCAAAGAAACGAACCTGATCCGAGAATATCCTTGATATCGGTACTGGTTGGGGAAGCTTTCCCACTCAAAACGGCGAGCAAAAACGCGGCGACAACCTTCATTTTCTGATGAGTACAAAAAAACATCAAACCAGATTAATAATCAACAAGACTACTGACTACGTAGGAGGAGAAATGGATAAGAGGCGAACGCGTTTACTTACTGAGGAAATGTTGATGGATCTCGCAGGAGGCGGAGTGTGAGTTTAGGGTTTTATTTTTGTAGACGGCGATGATGAAGAAGTACGGAAAAAATGGAAACTATATCATTTATATACACTTAGGGTTTTTGATATCAATTAGAGTTTCCGGTTTAAAAGAACTCGTCAAATAACCGGGATTTAAATTCATTTTGGCCCAGTTTCTGGTAAGCCCAATTTTGTAGGGTTCTACATTTCGCTTTACAAGTCATTTTTTAATGCACGTTTTCGGTTATTTAATAAAAAAAATATGAAATGTATTGCTCAACATTAATTAAATTTTGCTCTATTTGTTAAAGGCTTTTTGATTTTTTGTAAGAAATAAAATTCTTATGAGGTGTACTCCTTCTGATGAGAATGTTCCATTAAGCAAAAATACATGGTTATTCTGTAAACTATCTCATATTTTTCTTTTAAATTTTTGGAGCATTCTCAAAAATGTCCCTTTTTCCATACCCTTTTATGTTGATCATTTTTAAAACTACCCCTCTTTATATACAAAATGACCAAATTACCCTTTTTTGAGTGACAGCAAGAATGTACAGTCATTGAAATCAAAAATATTTTCCCGCCAAAAAAAATTTCCGCCAAAATTGAAAATTTTTCCGAAAAAAAATATTTTTTCCGGCTAAAAATATTGAAATTTATACCTTTTAAAAACATTGTAAACGCTTTTAAAAGTGTTTACAAGGTTTTTAAAAGGTTTTTAAACACATTGTAAACACTTTTGTTTTCAACCAAACATTAATAAATTAAAATAAAACTCCAAGATTGGTTGCCCAAACAGGAGGAAAATAATTTACAAAAGATGATTCAGAGGTTAGAGAACCTGAAGATCTAGCAAGACAGTCCGCCCTTACGTTGACCTCTCGTGGTATCCTGACTAGGGTCAAGGAAGGGTAAGAAGTACGGAACAAAGCAAAGTCCTCCAGCAAATTCGAGAAAGCGGGCCAATCGTCCGGCGTCTGCACCATCGCAACTAACTCTGCACAGTCCGTCATTGTAAACGCTTTTAAAAACCTTGTAAATGCTTTTAAAAAGCTTGTAAATGCTTTTAAAAGGTTTTTAAACATCTTGTAAACGCTTTTAAAAACTTTTTAAAAGCATTTACAAAGTGTTTAAAAACCTTTTAAAACCCTTTTAAAAATCTTATAAAAACTTTTATAAGGTTTTTAAAAACATTGTAAAAGCGTTTACAAGGTGTTTAAAAACCTTTTAAAAATAATTTTAAAAACCATTTGAAAACCTTTTAAAAACCTTTTAAAAACCTTTTAAAACCTTTTAAAAATCTTGTAAAAGCGTTTACAAGTTGTTTAAAAAACCTGTTAAAACTCTTTAAAAAATCTCGTAAAAGCCTTTACAAGGTGTTAAGGCTTTTATAAGGTAAAAACCTTATAAAACCTTTTAAAAACCTTGTAAATTTTTTTTGGTGGGAAAAATTTTGGCGGAAAAATTTTTTTGTCGAAATTTTTTATCAAAATTTTTTTGACAAAAAAACTTTTGGCGGGAAGTTTTTTTCGAAAAATTTTGGGTGGGAAAATAGGTCGGAAATTTTTTGGCGGGAAAATTTTGTTTTTCTTTTTATTGAATAAAAAAATTTTCATCTAAGGGTAAAATGGTCATTAAAAATTAAAAGAGCGCAAAAATAAAAATGGCCAGAAAAGAGGGTATTTTTGAAAAGGATATATCAAAAGGGGCATTTTTAACAAATTCTCTAAAATTTTTTCAAAAGTTAATATGTTTATGTAAATTAGAGCATATGGGTACATATTATGCCTATATTCTTATTTCATTTTTTGGGGATTATTAAATTTATTTTCAATTTCATCTTTTTCTTCCGATTTTCAGGATAGCATAAAAAAGTTAAAGTAAAAATAATGAATTTATCTGAATTTTTGACTAGTTTATGGAAAAGTATTAAAATTATATCGTTTGAGATTACAATATATTAAACAAATATTTAAGATCAATATTTTCAAATATGAGATAATATTAGTTTGCATTTTTCTGATAATTATTTTGTATTAACTGTTAATATTGAAATAATGCACAAATTATTTTGGATATGACAATTATAAGTCATACCCATCAGGATTAGTACATCTAATTTTAGTATGATGTCATATACAATTAAATTGTTTTGTGAGATGAAATGTATGAACTCTATTCGGTTTTTTTATATAAAAATCAAATAAAAACTACAATTAAAAAAAAATCACATATTTTATTTTTATCCGCATTATTTATGCGAGCCTAATCTAGTTATACATATAATTTACAAGTCTATAAAAGTCTATACGCGAGCCTAAACTAACAAAAAAAATCAAAAAATACATATATTTCTTATCTGTCATTGGTCAATTAGTTTTTGACATAAATAAAACCTTTTTAATTCAGTTGGTATGGATATTAATTATTAACTAATAAACCATGAATGTGGAAGTTCAAAATAACACTATATGATATATTAAGTATATAACACTAATTTAATTGAACAGAAATTGTATATATATAGTTGTAATGTTGATTTTCTTTTTTACATTTACAATTATATAGTGTTAAATTTGAAGATACACGCGATCATTTGTGTTTTAAACAATCTACATATACCCCTAAAATAACAGTCGATCACATGTATTATCAAAGTTGTCACAAATAGTACTTGATCGCGTGTATAGTCAAATTTGTCACAAATAGTATATAGCTATTTTGATATACAATAAAATGGAATTAATTATTTATATAATTTACAATGGACGTCTCCAAGAGAATAGAGAGTTACATTCGTTTTTCTTATCTTTTTTTATATACGGTCAATTAAGTCTTGAAAGAATTTAAATCTTAGTATAGTTCCAAAAAAAATCATTGCTCAAAATCAAATCATATAATTGGACTACAAAGATTATTCACACAACTAGACAATCTCAAAAAATGTTGGTATTTGTATGAAGTCTATTTGCTCCATTAAAAACCTTCTCAAAAGTTAATTATTCTTCTAAACTATCATAACCAAGAAGTTTGTTTATGATATTCAAGAAGTGTGTTTGTTTATGAAAATTTAGAATGAATACTTATTTGAAGATTCACACTCAATCTGTGGGATGTTGAGAGTGTAAAAATATCTCACAACTATGATCCGAGACTTTGTTATGCCTAATTTACAATTATTTTTTACTAGGCAAAGATTAGACAAAATGGTAAGGGAAATGGTTGTTGGCAACCGATTGACAAATAATTAATCCTTAGGATCTATCTTCGAATAATTTTAAAACATCTAATTATTTCAGACATATACCCATCTAATAATCTATTTCTAGAGAAATATTTGTAGAGAAAATTGTTGTGAGTGATTAATTTATATAAGTGACTAGTTCAATACAAGTATGTTTGATATAAGGTGGAATTTCAAAATGCTCATTTCGCATACCACTTTTCAAAAATGTTCATTTCTCATACCACTTTTCAAAAATGTTCATTTTTCATACCAATTTTCAAAAATGTCATATTTCTAAAACTTTATCCAAAATATTTCTAAAAATTTGAGATATACTCAATTAAGTAACCTTATAAAATCATATACAAACTACCTTTGTACATGTATAAAATCTATAAATACTTTATAAAAACATTATAAATGCTTTGTAAAACCTTTTACAATATCTTGTGAAACCTTTTAATCTTATACAACCTTACACATACTTGGATCAAGTTTCCAAGTAGCAGTTATCATCAAGAATTACATTCTAAACCTTATTATTTAAAAAAAAAAAAAATAGATAGGTAAAAAGAGCATTTTTTGGATTGGGCGTTACAACCACCACCACCATATTGATAATTTAAGGAAGAGGTGGGAAAATCTAGCTGTGTAACTAGTCTGGTGGTGAAACCCTCGGTGACTCAAACCCAGCTACATTGATAAGGTTGGTCTAGTGATTCAACATAAGAAGAGAGTGGTGACGTGGCCAATGAGTGGTTGTGGTTGAAGAGAAGCTCTAATTCTCTTAGAGGGTTTGCAGTTGAGAAGTATCTGAAGTATAAATAAGGGAGAGGAGTGTCGAGGGAGGGGGATGCTTAATCAGTGTGTAAACCCATCAAGTGATGTGCTTGGGAGACGATCAATGTTGATCGTTGCATAACAGATTTGAGTATTGTTTGTAATTGTTTTGAGTTCCCAATCTCTATAACTCTCGTTGATTTCTAAGTAAATATAAGGTGTTCTTCTCTTTGATTGAGTTTAGATCATCAAGGATCTACCATACATGTAATCCTTTTTTTCCTTAATCTTTTTTTCATAGCTATCTTGGTCGTGTCCCTTGAATAATTAGTAAACAAGTATTTCAATAACAAGTGGTATGCTTCTCAGTTTTCCTTTTAATCAACACAATTGAAGTTTTAAGATTTATGTTTACTTGCATCAAACATGTATACTGTGCAGAGCTGTCTCCTTGCTCTCATCAGCTAAAACTACCTTACAACAAAGTTGTATACCTAGAAAACTAATCGCCCTTCAAGTTCTACTGCTGTATCAAGCATAGAATATGCATGATCAGCAGGTGAATACATAGTATACCATGAAAAGTTAGAGATTCTAACATGGAATCGAAGTGTTCACTAATGCATATTAAGATTACTAAAAGCCAGAAAAAGTTGTAGACTAAGAGACAGATATCTTATATGTAACTTTGTGTTTTTATGCAAGAATTATCTTTGTCTCATCAAACACGTTGACAAGAAAAATAAAGCCAGAAAAGTTATCTTTGTCTCATCAAACACGTTGAATACATTTTAATTATCTTTGTCTCATTACTCTACACATAAAAGTGTAATTACATGAGTTGATTGATATTGTATACAGTATAAATTACATACTACCATGCACATCATATACGTCGGTATTCGTCTCCACAGTCGCCAATCACTTGGAGAAGATCTTTACCTTTCTTGGTAACCTCTTGTATGCTGTTAACATCTTCTTCATCCAATACCAGTGAGAATATAGCATTTGCATCTTCTATGTGTTCCGCTAAACCGAGTCTCACCCCAATCATTGATCCAGCGACCCCTTGCTGAGATGAGATCCCCATTTTCCAGACAAATCAACAAACCAGACTGGCCTTAAGGCTAAAAAATAATCGATGTGATGCGAAAAAGAACAGATACCTGATCTAGTACATATCTCACGGCCACTGTCGGAATAGAGACTCCATGTTTTGTGGCTACAGTCTTCATTGTTCGAAGTAAACCTTGGAATAGATTCCACCCTCCCCATGCATCAACCATCTGTAATGTAACCCACAAGAAAAAACTTAAAACAGTAGAAACCATATCTAAACTAATAAAATGAGAACTGCCATTGGGTCAATCTGTAGAGGATTTGAACTCTTACTCTTTTGTACTTTTGGAGAGACGGAGTATTCAAGCGAGGGCCAGCAAAAGGGATTGTTAGATTGGTATCAAGAAACTTCTCTGACAGGAGACCACCCATTACTGTCCCATATCTACATCCAACAAAGACCAACGTGTCTGGTTAAGTAAGTCAGTTGTAAAACGAAAGAAGTCAAACAAGAATTTTATAGAGTATAATTACGTTATAAGTTTGACGCCTGTAAGCTCGCAGAGCTGAGCCATTCTCTGTTGAGGACGCATGTCTACAATGGAATGTTGCACCTTGAAAGAATTTACACAGAGAGTCAGAGATATACAAAACAAAAGAGTCTGAATAAAGACACATCGGGTTGGCCTTCACCTGATTGCTAACGACAGGGATTCCATTCTCTAAGATTTTCTGAAGTCTCTCTGTGTCAAAATTTGTCAAAGCAATTGTCTTGATTTTACCTGCAAGCAACTCAATGCTGCAGTTTAAGCAGCCGAATAGATAAACAAAAAAAGACAATCACAACAAAGGAGAAAGATAGATATCCCCCTCTCTTCTTACCTTCTTCTTTAAGGTCAGTGAGATGTTTCAGTGCATCAAGATAGCCGTCATTCGCATAATCCCACCTATTCCAAATTACTACAGATTAGATGATAATAGGTAACAATTGTCACTACAGAAACTTCTTAACATTATAAGTTTTATATTAGCAAGAAGATATGACACAACAACAACAACACACCAGTGAAACTGAAGCATGTCAAGAGCAGCCACATCCATTCTCTTCCGCGATATATCAATGTTCTGACGAACATAGCTACTTGTCATCTTTATTGGAGGAGGCACCCATTTCGTCAAACTACACCATCAAAAATAACCTAATCGTTTAATCATTCTACCATATCTCTACTACATTTCTGCAAGATATTTTACTTGCTTACCCTTTAATCTTTTCCAAATACTCTGGTGGACGTTCTCGACGAACTCTATTGACAAAAATGCCGTAAAGATCTTCAGCAGGACCATCTACACATAAGAGAAACAAACTAAGCACAACTTTATTTTACTAATCTCCCACACAAAACCTTTCAAGTCGATTCTTCTGTGACCAAAACACAATTCTATAACTAATCTCCACACAAAGTCTATTCTGAAAGATTCAATTTCAGTTGTTAAGCTACTTACAGTGATCAGCCATATCAAAGGTAGAGAGACCAGCATCGGCGTATCGAAGCATCGCATCAACGGCGTCGTTTCGGTCAATCTTACCCCAACCTCCACTCGTCTGCCACATTCCGTTGAGAACTCTGCATATCTCCAGTGAATCGTTCCCGTTCTTCAGCTTTACCCACCGTTCAGCTTCCGCCGTCTCAACTGAGCATTTCACGGAGCTGGAAAAGATTCTACGGGGAGAAACATTCCGGTAAAGCCAGTTCGATGATGCTGTAGTCGCTAGGTTCGTGGCGATAACGGAATGTACGGTCACAGGCATCGTCTCTCTCAGTCTCTCTCTCTCTCTCTCTCTCTCTTCTCTCTGTCTCTGCAGACTGCAGAGAGATAACAAGTCTGTGGCTCGTGGGCCTCTATTGCCTTTCAAGCCCAAATTTTATTTTGATCACTTTCACTCCAATCTTAAAAGTGCTGATTTTTGTTATTTTATTTCTTTAAGACTGTAAAAAGGGGTAAGAAATCAAGAAAGTCTACTAAAATTACCTTTTTTTTTTACTTTCTTTGTTTTTACCATTTTATCAATCTTAAAAGTAAAATAAAAACAGAACTCTTAAGTTTTTAATTTTATAAAATTATCTTTGTTTAGAAATTGGGAAGTGGATAGTTTTTGAATGTATAATTTGCAAATTAGGTTTTTTTTTTTGTCTTTGCCTTTGCTTGTAGGATAGTTTAGTATAGTATTCCCTCTGTTCCATTTTATTAGATTTTTTTAGCTAAAAGCACAATGTTTAAGAAACTACAAATGTTTTGTTATGTTTAACAAAAAAAAATATTATTAAATATTTATTCAAAAAAGTTAACTAATAGAAAAAAGGATTGGAGAATACAAATGGTCAAACATACTTGATAAACATAAATAATGCATTGAGGTTTTAAAAAGGCTTATAAAATGGAATAAAAATAAAATGTTAAAAGATCTTACAATTTGGAACAGAGGAAATACTAGAGAGTGTATAGTTTGTATATCTCTATCACCAGTAAAATATAAGAATTTTTATATGTAATGTTTTTTTTGTATGAATATAAAATTTATTCACCCAAAAAACTGTTTTACAATGAATGCATCTTGAACCTAAAAGTTTTTATATAAAATCGACTATATATCCTCTATATCTTTCCATTCAAGCTTCTTGAATAGTCCCTCTATTTATGTAGTTTTAGTATGATGTGTATCATAGAATCTTGAGATATCGCATCCAAAGCATTGTCCCAACTATTTTAAAATGTTAAATCTCGAAACTAAAAAAAATTGGTGTGGTATATTCATATAATAACTTATGAACAATAAGAACTAGCGTGTGCTTGTTTGTCTGGTTAGCCTATATACTTTTGTAAGCCAAATCATTAATGACCTCTATTCCTGAAATAAAATCACCATGTCATGCTTTGATTGTACATCTATACTTCATTTCATAATTTTTTTTGGTATGGAATAAATCAATAAATGATGATATTCTTCCTAAAGTAGTAAGTTTTTTGTTTTGTTTAATTTTATGTTATACGATTAATTTCTTAATTTTATTCATCAGTTTAGTTAGATAGATACATATCTATATATATTTATACATTGATCTAACCTATCTGAAAAAGAAAAGTACAAAAAAAAAAAATCCATTTCAGGAAATTTTAATGGTTTGGTTTAGTTGATTATTTAAAAGATGTGGTATTTAAGAAGGTGTAACAGTGGCTGATAAAAGAATGAGTATATTGACTTTCAAAATATATTACCCAAAATATATTATTTGACGATATTTGTTTACACTTCTTTGTGTACTCTGTTTATCATAACAGAAAATTTTAAACATTTTAACTTTTTAAGTTATTATTATTATTTAGTTTTAAAACTGCTACTAGAAATTGCGAAATATTTGCCTAGAAAAAACAATTCTTTTAGATAGACTATTAACTACTGTTTGAATTACCATAGACGAATTCTAAATATGTCGACTGGACGAAACGAAGCGAATTGTAGACATCAGTTTAAAGTTTGCAAGTGGAAATGGGAACCAAACTTCTTCTTTTTGTTTGTTTGTTTTCGTCGCAGCTTTAAAAGTATAGTTTCTGACTCACCCAAGTAACGACTTAAAACATCATCAACTTGAAACTGCCAGCTCAGTGCATGAGAGACGCTTGTCGACATGCAAATTGCATAAACCAATGTCCCAGTTGCGATTTATATGCCTTTGAAACACTTCACCACTTGCTAACTTCACACGGTCCTTAAAACTCACGTGTTTCTTTGTACCAAGCACGTGTTTTATTGTACATATTATTTTTATTTTTTTGAATCGTACTATCTTTTTTTTTTTTTTCGCATTGAATCGTACTATCTTTTAACTCTCAAGTAGTAAGAAATACTGTACTAGTAGTAAGTAGTAACGAAACAAAGTTACCAATTTTCTTTTGTTTTGGTATAACAATATTTTTTTTTCCAACACAAGTATCATCCATATCTTGTCGAAAAATCTATATATATAAAGTTACATTTTTTTCTCTTCTAATGAAGCCACCTCAGCATTCCTTCTCAAATATTTTAGGTTTTTCGGATTGGACTTGGCCCAAATTTTTGCAGAGAAAATTTAGGCCCACATGTTTTTCTATTATATGGATTTAACCTATTTTTGCCTCTTCTCCGTGCTGTCGACGACGCTCCATCTTCACCGGTTGCTCTTCTTCTTAACTCATGATCCATGGTGTTTCACCCTTTGATCTTCCATCTTCTCTAAATTAATGGACAGTCCACTACTTCTTCCTTAAATTGTCGTAAATCCTTCTGTTATATAAACCAATCTCTTACAATGTTTTTGAGAAATGAAGTAGAAAAAAAAACCTCAAGAGCATGACCAAATCGTTTGTACGTCATCAACTTCTTAATCATTCCACGAAGGTCTTCTTTACTGGTGTAGTTCCCTTCTCCAAGCCATTCGTCAAGTACAGGAACAATTGAAATATTAAGATCTCCAAGAGGCGAGATCCTTTTGTAAAGATCAAACTTTCCCATAGAAGAAGATCCATATCCACGAGAAAGCATTCTCCTTTGTATACCCAACAGGAGATTGACTCCATTGTTGAGTTTGTTGCAGAACCACATAGGAAAGAAGAAGGAACAAGGTATTGTGAATCTTTATCAAAGGTTTTAGCTTTTAAGTTGCAATTGTCACTCATATCATAAGTCATAACCCTTCAAAAAACAATTAAAACATGTCGCTGCTAAGATTGAAC
Source organism: Camelina sativa (assembly GCF_030686135.1). Lineage (NCBI taxonomy): Eukaryota > Viridiplantae > Streptophyta > Magnoliopsida > Brassicales > Brassicaceae > Camelina > Camelina sativa. The sequence continues at coordinate 19,047,354 of NC_141884.1, read as the reverse complement.
TGCAGACCTTTATGTTTTATTTTCATTTTGTAAATAATTTTCCAAGCTTTCAGAGAGGTTTCGTCGTCTCTGTCGCCGGAATCAATGAATATACTGAGGCGATTACCGGCGAATTGGATAGCGAGCAGATACTACTACACCAACAGAGTTAAAAAGACGACACTTTACTCCAAAATCAGTCCTTTAGGAGACCCTAAATCAAGTGTATACCAAAAACTCTAAAATTGGGTTCAATGCGGCAAGAAGGTCTCTGTTGCTGAGCTTATTCGCATCGTTCACGCAAACGCTTCCTCCACGCTCTCGAGGTCAGTAATTTTATAGAAATCTAGCATCTTTCTCTCTTTTACCTGCCGAATTAAAATCTTAGGGGTTTAACTATATTATGCAGGTTTCGAAATGGATGAACGAGACTGGTGTATGTGTGTGTTCTTACCAACAGAACACGCGGTTCATCTTGATCTCATTGGTAGAGTTCATGGATTCGTTACCGCGGAAGAGTACTTCGAGAACCTCAACGAACAGTACAAGAACGATAAGACTTACGAAGCGCTTTTGAATTGTTACGTTAGGCAGCAGAACGTTGACAAGGCTCAGTTTCATTTTCAGAAGATGAAGGAGATGGGTTTCGCTTCTTCCTCTCTTATTTACAACTACATCATGTGTCTTGACACTAATCTCGGTCAGCACGAGAAAGTTCCCAGGGTTTTAGAGGAGATGAAGGAATATAATGTTGCTCGGGATAATTACAGTTTCAGGATATGTCTTAATGCTTTTGGTTCCATGTCTGTTCTCGTGAGGATTGGTGTGATCTTGCAAGATATGGAGAGAGAACCGGATGTGACAATCGACTGGAACACTATATCTTGCTGCCAAGTTCTATATCGATGGTGGTGATCGTGATAAGGCGATTGAGCTTCTGAGAATGTCGGAACATAGACTGGAGAATAAGGATGGTGAAGGTTACAATCATCTCATTACTCTGTATACTAGGTTAGGAAACAAGTTAGAGGTATTAAGGCTATGGGGTTTGGTGAAAGAAGCTTGTAAGAGGAGAATAAATCAGGACTATCTAACTGTGTTGCTGTCGCTTGTGAAGATTGATGATCTTAAAGAAGCTGAGGAAGTACTAACGGAATGGGAATTATCCGGGAACTGTTACGATTTCCGAGTCCCTAACACTGTGATTCGTGGGTATACTGGGAAATGTATGGAGGAAAAGGCAGAAGCAATGCTTGAGGATCTAGCGAGGAGAGGGAAAGCTACTACACCTGATTCTTGGGGACTTGTGGCTATTGCTTATGCTGAAAAGGGTGTTTTAGATAATGCTTTTAAGTGTATGAAAACTGCTTTGGGTATAGAAGTGGGTAACAGGAAATGAAGACCTGGGTTGAAGCTGGTTACAAGTGTTTTGAGTTGGCTAGAGGACGAAGGAAGCTTGAGAGAAGTAGAAAGCTTTGTTGCATCTCTTAGGAATTGTATCGGTGTGAACAGACATATGTATCATGCTCATCTTAAGGCTGATATACGAGAAGGTGGAAGTAACATTGATATCTTGTTACAGCGCATGAAAGACGACAAAGTTGAAAGCGATGAAGAAACCACACTGATTCTTAGCACAAGAAGCTCATGCTGAAAATTTTTCTTTTTCTTGATGTATTACCAAATATTTCGTATGAGAAGTCTATGGCTAAAAGATATTTATAACAAATGTGATCACCAATTTTATTTGGTAGCTAAACTCCAATATAACCCAAGAAAAAAGATAGAAAAAGTATTAAACCTGAAACTGGAAACTAAACAATTTTATAAAAGTAAGCAAAGCAGCGTCTCTAAAAACAAATCCATAGCTTTTGGTAAGTTTTTCTTTTGTTTAGTTCTCAAAATTATGTTATCTTTCTGAATAACCCTCGGACTTTGCCTTTTGGTTCTGGAAAGGGGGTTCGTTTAAAGATTCGAACTTTGGGCTTTATTGTTTTGGATTCAGGTCGATAGGAGGAAAGTAGAGAACTTAGCGATCATCCAGTTTTAGTGGCGTGTAGGTTGTTAGGTTAGGTAGGTAGAGAAATAAAGCAAGCCCTAATAAAATTAATGGCGGGTAGAGATTTGATAAGCAATTTGCCAGATGAGATTCTTGGCAAAATCCTGTCTTTACTTCCGACAAAAGTGGCAGCTTCCACATCGGTTCTGTCCAAGAGGTGGAGCAAGGAGAATCTGCTGCTTCTTGTAGACACCCTTTGTTCTGATGACTCGGTGGTTGTGTATCCCAGCGAGGAAGAAGAAACTACTGGTCCACATCTCTTCTCTGATTTCGTAGATAAAACACTTGCTCTTCTGGTCACCAAAACCAATTCTCACATCAACAAGTTATCTCTGTCGTCTCTGTGTCGTCTGCGCCAAAAAGAATACTATCATTGTCTCAACCGTTGGATATTGACTGCATTGGAACACCCTTATTTATTGGGACTACACTTGTACGCACCTCACACTCTTTTTTCTGGTATTTGTATCGAAACCAAGTTGTTCATGAGTAACACACTCGTGAAGCTCACGTTATCTGGTGCATATGATCTTGAGGCCGAGCGTGTGTTTCTCCCAGCCCTCAAATCACTTTCTCTCTTATCAACTTCGATTGGTCATGACTACTACTCTCTCCTCATCCATGGCTGCCCTGTGCTCGAAGAATTATACATACGTGATGGTGATTGTCCCGACTCTTCTGCTGGTTGCGGTACGGACGTGGAGAGTGCATCCATCAAGCGACTTGTGATTTTTTCCATTCTTCCCTATGACCAACCGGCTCACCGCCGAATCGTTTTTTTCGAAGCACCAAGCCTTGTGTACCTTGACTATTCTAGCTATGTCTCCAACCAGTATGAGGTTGCTCCCTAAGAAACCAAGATACTTTTTCAATTTCAAAATCTTTGATTTGTTTTCCGAAAGATAATTAATACCTAATCGAATCAAGCAAAGCAATCCGTTGATGCTGGATCAAGAGAGAAATCAGTTGGATTTAAGATAGAGGTCAGTTTATCCGATTTATATTCTCTGTAATTAGCTTTAGTTAGATTATTACCCATGTAATAAAATTAGAAATTGTTTAAATTTGTTCAGTAGAAATTGTGGCTACAATCTAATAGTTATTTAAAATTTTCAATACAAAATTTGTCAGTTCCCTAATTTAAAGGATTATGAACCGTAGTGAAATTAATAATTCAATCACGATAGTTTGATAAATTTGTAATTCTCTTATTGTATAATCACGCTATATACACAAATTTAGCTTCACAACTCCGTCTCTTTGGTTCACAACTTATATGTTTCTTCTTGACATGTATATATCTGTAGGACATAATATGTTTGTTTGGTGCTTTGAATGATAGCGTGGATATATGCAACCTCCTCTTATAAAAAACATAAGTTGTAATCTATATATGATCAAATTTCTTTATTGTTTATAGTTAATTCGGTTATGTTCTTGCTTGAGTTCATAAATATTTGTATTTAGATCATAGTTGTTAAACAAAATTAACTTTAAAGAGAATAAATCATAAATCCAGAAATCACTTCAAATATAAGCAAATATCTCTTGAAACAGAAACATAAAAATGCAAACTAAAGTTTTTAAATAAAACTTAAACTTTCAAATCGGAGAGCACCACATGTGTCTTATTGAAAATTTAAAACCAATCTTTCTTCAATCATTTTCATCATCTTCAGAACCTTGGGTTTACTCAAGCCTGCATAATAGTTTTGTACAAAGTTAATCAATTGTTCTTTCATTATTTATGTCATATAGTAGAAATGAAAGTATATGTATTACCTCTTCTTAAAATCTTCGACCTCTGCAATTGGTGGTTTAAAATAAATCTTTGAAACTCCTGGTGTAGAATACAATTTCATTCTTTTACCTAAAAATACAAGAAGTATATAAGTTTAAACGATTACAGTAGTATTATAAGAATTAGGTTGATTTACTATTAAATATACCTCTACTAATGTACAATATCATTAGCAGTTGTATTATAAACATTCGGCTGGTTTATCATTTAATATAGACCTAAATACTAATGTAGCATAACATTAATCATAAAGTTTTATTATATTACCACCACTTTGGTATTTGACATGCCAAAATTGGAGGACTGCAACAACATGATAATATCCTGTGCTCCACCAATTATTGGTATGTCAAGTCCACTATAGTTTACACCAAAACATGCCTTAGTATGAAATTAATTTAAGCACATCAACAAATTCATATGCGCAAAATCAATGAGAAAGTTAACAAACCTCAAATCTCTTAGAGAAAACTGTAAGATCCTAATCATCTCATGTGGCATCTCGGCATTTGGATCATGTAGATTAAAGAGAGGTTCCACATTCATGACTTCACCCATTATGTCTGTTAAAAAAACCAAATATTTGTATAAAATTATTGATTATTTGTATAAAACCAAATACCGGATAAAGTCAGTTATTGGGATTTCTACGGAGGGTGGTATGGGCTCTTACTTGGGTATTCCTGAGAACCTTCAAGGTTCGAAAACTAAGGTTTTTAGCTATGTTAAGGATCGGCTAGATGATCGTGTAAATGGCTGGTCTGCCAAATGTTTGTCGAAGGGTGGCAAGGAAATTATGATTAAATCTGTGGCGTTGGCTTTACCTACCCATGTTATGTCGTGTTTTAAGCTTCCTCAGGAACTAACATCTAAATTGACAAGTGCAATTTCCACTTTCTGGTGGAAATCAAATGATAAAGCTCGTGGTATGCATTGGGTTGCGTGGGATAAATTATGTGCAGATAAAGCTGAAGGGGGACTGGGTTTCCGAGCTCTAGAACAATTTAATGAGGCTATGTTGGCCAAACAATTTTGGCGTCTCATTCACTACCCACAGTCTTTAATGGCGCGGGTGATGAAAAGTCGATATTTCAGGAACAAACACCCTCTTATGGCACAAAAACCATATAATCCGTCCTTTGCTTGGAGAAGTATTTATTCCATTAAGGGTTTGGTGGAGCAGGGGGCTCGTTGGGCGGTTTGGCGAGATCCATGGATACCGGATGTTTGCCCTAGACCGGCGAATGGTCGAGGGAGGTTATGGCTTCCCAGTTTAATGGTTAATCATTTAATTAACCCGGAGACTAAGGATTGGCATTTACCTACTTTGGAGGAGTTTTTCGATCCGGGGGATATTCAACTAATTCGGAGTATGCCAGTTAGTAGAACTACTCAACCGGATAGATTAATATGGCATTATACTAAATCGGGGAAATATTCAGTCAGATCGGGATACCGATTGGCTAGGGAATTATTAAAGGATGTTGAATTTGGGCCGACGTGTATGGCTTTACGGGCTCATTCTTGGAAACTTGATGTACCCTTCAAGATCCAACATTTTTTCTGGCAGATTGGCTCGGGTACTCTACCTGTGTTGGAGCGTCTCGCATATCGGGGTGTTCGGTGTGATACCGTGTGTAAGAGATGCGATTCGGCGGTGGAAACTATAAACCATGCGCTCTTTGAGTGTCCTAGGTCTCGATGTATTTGGGAGGTGTCGCCTTTACGGCTGGATCAAGGGGGCTTTCCATACACATCGATTTATGCGAATTTAGATTTCATTTTTTGGCGGGCATCTTCGCAATCTGGGGCTTCGGATGTGGGCATTCAACTTCCCTGGATTATTTGGTCCATTTGGAAAGATAGGAATAAAAAGGTTTTCCAGGGTATTGAGGGTGAACCTCTAGGGATTTTGAATCAGGCGACTACGGATAAATTATTGTGGGAGGAGGCCAAATCTTACTCAGTGAATTATCTGGTCCCCCCGTCTTTTACGGAGGATAGGGGATCCTCTCCCCGATGCCAAGTGGATGGTTCTTGGAAAAGTACAGACCCCTACCAGGGTTTGGGCTGGTGGTGCTGCAGTGGAGAGCTTACAACAATCCTGTTGGGAGCACGGAGTCATCGTCGGAGTCCTTCTCCTCTACATGCAGAACTACAAGCGTTGATCTGGGCTATGGAGTCTTTACTGGTGGCTGGAGTCGATTGTCAGGTTTTTGAGACGGATAGTGTGGAGTTAACGGCGATGGTGCAGGCACCGGAAGACTGGCCGACTTTCTCTAATCTGCTGGAGGATTTCTCATTGCTTCGAAGTTCCTTTCCCTCCTTCTCCCTCTCCAGGATTCCTCGCGATGACAATGTCAGGGCCGATTGCCTCGCTCGATCTTCACGAACCCTACCTTCAGTTTCTACCTTTGTAAACTCGTATCCTCCTGTTTGGGCAACCAATCATGGAGTTCTCTTTTAATTTTAATATAGTTTGGTTGAAAAAAAAAAAAAAAATTATTGATTACAGAAAGAAAAAATATATATAAAAATGTACAAATAGGATTATATATTAAAAAATATATCTAATGGGAGATTTCTCACAGCATGATATCCTTCGAAAACTCTATCAAACCTTTCGAGATCAAAAAAGTGATTGTTGGAAATCACTGCTGAGTTCTCAACGGTGGTTTCATTGATGAACATGATCCTGTAATCACAATCAGTGTGCTTAAGCTGTCGGTCATTGTAACAGACATAAAAAGTTGAAAATATTTTCCAATCATTTTCTTCTATTTGATGATCAAATGTTTCAAACAAATCTTCAGTAATCGTTGTTTCAATCTTGTCACCCTATATCAAATGAACAAAAAACAATTACTTAAACATATGTTGCTAATTGTTAAACTAATCTAAATGATATTAACAGGTAAATATCTATATAATTACAAATGCATCACACATAATTAGTTGAATTGTAGCATCGTCCTGAGTAACTTTCCTCCACTTCCTTAACACCTTCACTTGAATCTTCCAGCCAGATCTCCATGAATGTAGATCTTTAACTCTATCATATTCACCCATTTTTCGTGAAAAATTTTATAAATATTTTCGGAAAAAAAATCTGAAGAAGATATCTTCACAAATGATATGTATTGCTTTCTTTTATAGGCAAAAACCAGATACTAAGCGTTACAACGTTTTGTTACTAATAAATACAAAAGTGAGAAAACGTTAAAATTTAAAATGACAAAACCAACTTTTACTGTTGAAAAATGGCATGCATAAGTTTAGTCAATGCATTCACTTTAAACTAACAAAATCAGTAGACGTTATAATAAAAAAGGAAAAAACCATTTGAAACAGTTATAAAAAAATGGCATGCATAGGTTTAGTAACTGCAATTATATTTAAAACTTATGTATTTCTCTTTTTCATTTTAGTTTGCAACTATTTGACAGATATATATATAGATTTAAATTAATTTAATCTACCATTATATATATATTTTTTTCAATTTTCGTCATAATGCATGATGTGCTAATGTGTGAAAGAAAAGATAAAAAGAAGAGAGAAAACGATTCTCCTGAGTTTTAGAGATTTCTAGCCTTTTCTTGAAAAATATGAAAAACCAAAAAAACACACAAAATGATCTCAATTTTTTTTAGGAAAAACAGCATACTAAATTATACTTACTGCAAAACCTATTTGTATATAAAATATCCAACAAAACAACATAAGCAACCAAAATCAAATATAACAACAAACGTAACCAAAAAAAAAATACACAACAAAATTCAGAATACACCTTAATCTAACTACCGTGCGTAACGCGGATCAATTGCTAGTATAATTATAAATGCTGCTAAGGAAGATGTAAATTCTGACTGTAATGTCGATAAGATTCTGGTATGATAGGAAGGACTTCGGTAACTATTTTTTTAACTTTTTTAGTATACTATTATTTTTTACTATCCAACTACTAATATTGAATTAGTTGATAGTTTTAGTGATAGTTATTTTATAATAAAAAAATTGATGGTTAACAACAAAACAACTATAATTATATGAAGAGAAGTATATAGTTCAAAATAACTAGTTGCTTGTTCAGTGGTTCGGGTCTTCTATATAACTTAAATTATTATTGATCATGATAAATATTAAAATATCAAAGTTTTTCATTCCTTACACTTAGTTTTGAGTTTCAATTCAAGATACCTTATATTAGTCACCTTTTTTAAAAAAAAATCACTAAGAAGGGTTATTGGGTTCTATCATTTTAATGGATTTGAAAACCTAAACAAAGAGTCATGTGTTTTTCAATCATTGATTTTTAAAAAAAAATTATTAAAATTATGTGTTATTGGTTCCATAATTTATAAATATTTGTTAAAATCCAATGTTATTTGTTAAATGATTTGTTTTGGATTTCAAAATCTATATATGTTTTAATTGGATTTGAAAAAAAAAAGGATTCAAATTCAAGGATAAAGCATGTTGTTTCAAAATCAATGTATATTTTTTTCTTCACAAATTTTATAATTCTATATATATATTTAGAAATCAATCATTCAAGCCCTTGAGTTATCATAAAATATCTTTTGATTTCACTCAAATAGTCGCGGATTAGATTGACTATGTGTTCACTAAACTAATAGTAATTGAAAACAAGTTGCCATAAAGATGCTAGGCTAATTTGAAATTGCTTTTAAGAGTATCACTGTGAAACATTTTCTCGCAACAATTAACATAATATATTCACTTATTATTTGAAAGAATGTAATGTAATGAATTTGTCTATAATTTCATTGTATTTTGTACATTTAAAAATACCAATAGTATAATAAATTCTCAAGTTCACTTTATTTTCGAGAAATTCCAAAAACAGTTTGGATGATATTGGCCATTAATAGTTTGGTGTAATTTGGCATTTTCTTTGAGTAGTAAGGAGGTTAGAAAATTGGCATGAGTATAGGTTGGTTGGGGTTTTGTAACTGTTTTGGAAATGAACTAGAAAAATGCACGAATAAGTTTTCGCACGCGTGTTAAGGGCATCTCCATCCCCACTCTATTTTAGAGTCAAATCTCTATTAGACCATGTGCAACAGCGTACACTTGAACCGTCCTTCGGTTTTTGATGTTTTTAAATAAATAAAAAAAAGCCCAATATCGAAGAATCGTTCCTTCAAATGGGACGATCTTTGCTGTGTCCTTCGTTACACGTGGCAGCATCTGTGTGGTTGGTGTTGTTTGGGTTTTTAATTTTTTTTTTTTTTTGGGTTTTTAATTTTATGGATTGAATAAAATGTTTTTAATATTTAATGTTTTAATTGTATGTTTTGTTTTTATTTCAAGTTTTTGTAACTTTGTAATTTTCTTATGTTTTTAATGTTAATGTTATATGTTTTATTTTAATTAAAACTTTAATATGTTTTTACTTATTAATTTAAATAATTATTTTTTAATTAAAAATATTGTTATTTTATTCAGGGGACCAACTGTGAGGGACACCAATGTTCATACCAAACTTAAGAAACTCTGAAAATAATCTTATTATATTTGAGGGACCAAAATGTGTCCTACACCAATGCTCATGCTCTTATAGAGCAACATTTGCTTCAACCCTACTATATATTTTACTATAAAATATAGAAAATGATAGGATTGCTCTCTATATAGAGCAACTCTATTGTCACCTCTATTTTTTTACACTAACTCTATTTTAGAGTTGAGAATAGAGTAATACATTGGAATAAAACAATGTTCTATTTTTTAGTTACTCTATTTTTTCTAGAAATATACATTGAAGATGGTCTAACAAACTCAAAAGCCAACAAAACTACTGAAAGTTTACATTGTAATTTTAAACATTAAAAACTAAAATAAAATATAGTCACATCAAATAAAAAAGTTAAGATAAATGTTATGTTTTCTATTTTTTCTCGATTAATACAGTAGAAGATTTATTACATTACCATATTTACAACAAATTACTAACTTATCCATGTTACAGACCGATCAATCTTGAAATCTCCATTTTTAGTTAAGTTGGTTGTTATGGGTAGCGATTTGTTGATGTTGTTTATTAATTAAGTGCTTTTTTTTAATATAAACTCTTCTATCATTTGATTAAGAAAGACAACAATATAATAAAGAGTTTTGCTCTATATCATTTTCTAGTTTTTACATAATATCAAAGTAAACGTTCCTCGTAGATCTAAGTTAATGCTTCCACATTAAAATTTTCGTGACCAAACAACAAAACTGATTCTAATTAGAATTAAGAAAAAAAAACAAATAAAAATCCAAAGCAAAACCTGTTGAAATTTAGTGGTTGTTCTAACCCGACATTGTTCTTGATATCTATCTTGGTGGCATGAACCGACCAATTTTAAAGTCTGGTTCTCCTTGGCGACGACTCTTTTCTTTATACCATGACGTTATCCATCTTTGTGAACTGATATATAGATGGTTTAAAGGTATCTTAAAAACAATTTCCAATGGTTTTTCCTATTTTTTTATAATAAAGAAACTCTATAATTGAATTGAATTTTACTCCAATCTATTTCTATTATCACCTTTAAAATAAAAATATAACAATTTATATTTTAGAGATGATAATAGATGTGAGTTTAAGCAAATTTGACTCTAAAATAGAGATTACTATGTTTTTTATAGAAAAAAATATAGAGATCTGCATTTGTCTCCAATCTCCAGTTTTACCCTAGCTTTTAATTTTCTGTTTACACAAAGACTCAATTTTGTAAATATTCTTTTTTGAATTAAAAATTTTACTTTTAAAAATTTATATTTATTCTTAATAATAGTAAACGTATATTTTATACCTTTAATTTGGTTGATAAAAAAACCTGTAATAAGGTTTTAAAACTATATTTAAAATATTTAAAAAATGGCTAAATAGTAAACTAATTTTTGCATGCCCCAATAAAAATCTAAATGTATAAAATGACCATGTATATTTTATTAGATTATGTAATGATTTTGGACTTTTCCCACGAAAAAACACAACAATGACTCAGTGAGTACCACTATTTTCCAAAATAAAATGCCTTTTTATAAAGTAGCACCATATTTTACTCTGCGTAACCATGTTTATAGTAATATTTCTTTTTTTTTAAAAACAGCACCTAAATGTAGTAAATTATAGTCATTTACTTAATCAACTCTCACAAAATTATAGCCATGTATGATGTAGCAATATTACCCAACAAAATAATGCAATACATATAATCTATGATTGACAAAGTCTTATGTCATATCATATGCAAAACAACTAAAGAATCTTTTTGTCGACGTAAAATAAGGTACTTCATGTCGACAACATAAACAAAGGTTGTGTAAACCTGTTGGCTGCAAAATAACGAATCTTAAAACATCAAAAAATATCGTAATCACTGATTACTTCAATTTTTTTTTTTTTTTTTGAGTATTCTACGCTGGTCCTAGAAATGTTTTTTGAAACTAAAATAAAATAAATAAAAAACGCACATTTACAAATGAAAGAACAGAACACATGTCTGCCCACAATAAAATGATTTAAAAAAAAAAAAAAGAATCTTCTATTTAATCGACTCAAACGTTTTCTCGTATAACACACAAACTCATCTCTCTCTCTCTCCTCTTTCCCTCTCTCTCACCTTCTCTTCAACAATGTTACTAATCATATCTTTCATCATCGTCTCAATCATCTTCTTCGTAACATTCTCACTCTTCCACATACTCTTCCTTCAAAAGCTACGTTACTGCAACTGCGAGATCTGTCATGCTTACCTCACTTCAAGCTGGAGAAAAGACTTCGTCAACCTCAGCGACTGGTACACTCACCTCCTCCGGCGATCTCCGACGTCTACGATCAAAGTCCACGTTCTCAACAGCGTGGTCACGGCGAATCCATCGAACGTCGAACATATCCTCAAAACCCATTTCCACAACTACCCGAAAGGCAAACAGTTCTCCGTTATACTCGGTGATCTCTTAGGCCGTGGAATCTTCAACTCCGATGGCGACACGTGGCGGTTCCAGAGGAAACTCGCGAGTTTGGAACTCGGGAGTGTTTCCGTGAGAGTGTTCGCTCATGAGATTGTTAGGAACGAGATCGAGACACGTCTTGTTCCGATCCTGACATCGTTCTCGGACAGTCTCGGTTCGGTTCTGGATCTGCAAGATGTGTTTAGAAGATTCTCCTTTGATACGATTAGTAAACTGTCGTTTGGGTTTGACCCGGATTGTCTCCGGTTACCTCTACCGACATCGGAATTCGCCGTGGCTTTCGATACGGCGTCGACATTATCGGCGAAACGAGCTTTAGCTCCGTTTCCTCTGTTATGGAAACTCAAAAGGTTCTTTAGGATTGGTTCTGAGAAAAAGCTTAAAGAATCGATCGATGTGATAAACCGGTTAGCTGGTGATTTGATCAAGCAAAGGAGATTAACCGGTTTAGTTGGTAACAACGATTTGATATCTAGATTCATGGCGGTTGTGGCGGAGGATGATGATGAGTATCTCCGAGACATCGTCGTGAGTTTTCTATTGGCTGGGAGGGATACGGTAGCTTCCGGTTTAACCGGATTTTTCTGGTTATTGACACGTCATCCGAAAGTAGAAAACCGGATCCGGGAAGAGTTAGACAGGGTCATGGGGACCGGTTTTGGCTCGGTCACTGCCGGTTATGATGAAATGAGAGATATGAATTATTTGCATGCGACGCTATACGAGAGCATGAGATTGTATCCGCCGGTTCAATTCGACTCCAAATTCGCTTTGAACGATGACGTTTTGTCTGATGGTACGTTTGTGAAACGAGGGACTAGAGTGACGTACCATGCTTACGCAATGGGTCGGATGGGTCGGATCTGGGGACCGGATTACGAAGAGTTTAAACCAGAGAGGTGGTTGGATAACCAAGGTAAATTCCGTCCCGAAAATCCGGTTAAGTACCCGGTTTTTCAGGCCGGAGCTAGGGTTTGTGTGGGGAAAGAAATGGCCATCATGGAGATGAAATCCATAGCGGTGGCGATCATTAGGAGGTTCGAAACACGGGTCGCTGGTCCCGAGTCCACCGATATGCTACGGTTTGCGCCTGGTCTAACCGCGATGGTTAACGGTGGATTACCTGTTATGATCCAAGAAAGGACTTAGGTTCATAAAGTCAATATATGTATAATAATACCACTTTATAAAAAACATAGATATATATATATATATATATATTAAAAATATATATATATATATATATATATATAGAGTCTGTTTATAAACTGACCAATTATTGTTAACATGTAAACACAAATGTTGACAACATCTATGTGTATCATTATCTCTTATTTAATTTAGCAAGAAAAGCCAAGTGGGTCTAAAATTTCTTCGAATCTCAATTGTATAATGCTTGAATTTAATATGATTACGGAAGTGACCAAAAATGACGTTCAGATTTATGTACATTTTATATTGTTATAGTATTTGACACGACGGTTTGTGCTAAGATTGCTTGATTCACACGAATGTGTGTATGTGTAAACGAATGTAGTGATCACTGATTACTATTGCGGATTAGAGAATCTGGATTTTTATTGGATGATTACGTCGATAAGAATTTTTTACTGTAACCATTTTGAAAAAAAAAGATTCATGTATATTGTGTAATCTTGTGTCTCTTTTCATCTTGTGTAATGTAGAGATTGTAAAATGATTATTTGATTTGATATTTTCGGTTAACACTTACTAAAACAATACAATTACACAATACATTTCTTTTTATTAGACATTTGTTCGGTTAAATAATGTCAACGAATCACTTATGTTATGTGTATATTATATTAAACGAATCATTTAAATACTCTTCTGTTCAGCTTATTTGTTAGTCTTTTGAGAAGGTTTTTTTTAATCTTCTATAAATCTGATCTTACGATAACTGTCTTGATCATCCAATATAAATTGGAATTAGTTTGTCGACTAGCTGCCACAAACGATAAAGAAAGTAAGTGGGATTATTCAAAGACATCATAAGATACAACATATCTTTCATTTTATATACTATATACAGTTTGGGACATGTTTTCTTATTCAACCTTTTTCTCATTGAGAAAGGGATCTGACTCATATTACTAAAAACATTTTCTTTATTAAGACCTTTTTTCTCATCTTGATTCAGTTTTTTGTTTTCTCTTTTTAGAAAGACATAATCTACTTTTTGTCACTGGAAATATGAAGAGTTTTATTTTTTTTACCTTGACTTGAATTTTTCTTTCTTTTTAGAAAGACACAACACAGTCTATCTTCTCTTGCAATGTAACAAATAAGCTACAAAATAGACTATGTAGATGATTATTCCTTTTTAGGTCAGAGACCCATTTTTCTCTTTTTTTTTAGGTCCGACATCAATTTCCACATATTTGTTTTCTATTTGTAGATGATTATTCTTTCAATGGCTGGACTCACACAAAAGAAAGTCTCACAACAATATTAATTAAAAGACAAATGTATGGTAAAATGTTAATTTAAAACAGACTGTAGTATTAATTTTTTGTTTATGGTTTTTTAAAAATAAAGTAATTGTGAGTTGCCAACAACAATAATGTAATATTAAGAAGAAAAACTACAATAAAAATTATTCAGATTATAAACATGACTTTTTAAAACCATAATTAAACTACAAGATACAATAAAATTAAAAATTAATTTGGATGTTGATTTATATAAAATATTTGAGCCTCCCTTACAAAAATTAATGGATCTAATTAAATCATTTAAAAAATAAAAGATGATTTCGTCAAATATAAGAAAAAAAAAATTTTGTATTACATAACGTAAACAAAATTTGAATTACTACTATTTCCTTGCTTATGAACATTTTATAAATAATCAGTTTAAAGGTTTTGATATATGAAATATATATTTGATATATATAAAATATATATATATATAAACATATATATATAATTCAGAATCCACATATTATAATTATAATAAAATATTGGGGCATTCTCAAAAATGCCCCTTTTTCTATATCTCTTTTTAAAAATACTCCTTCATGTTGACTATTTTTAAAACTACTCCTCTTTATATACAAAATGACTAAATTACCCTTTTTGAGTGACAGCAAGAATGTACAGTCATCAAAATCGAAAATATTTTCCCGCCAAAAAAATTTCCCGCCAAAATCGAAAATTTTTCCCGAAAAAATTATTTTTTCCCGCCAAAAAAAAAATTTTCCCGTCAAAATCGAAAAATTTTCCCGCCAAAAATATTGAAATTTATACCTTTTAAAAACCTTGTAAATGCTTTTAAAAAACTTTTAAAAGCGTTTACAAGGTTTTTTAAAAACCTTGTAAACGCTTTTAAAAAGCTTGTAAATGCTTTAAAAGGTTTTTAAACACCTTGTAAACACTTTTAAAAACTTTTTAAAAGCATTTAAAAGGTGTTTAAAAACCTTTTAAAAATTTTATAAAAACTTTTACAAGGTTTTTAAAAACATTGTAAAAGAGTTTAGAAGGTGTTTAAAAACCTTTTAAAAATCCTTTTAAAAACCATTTGAAAACCTTTTAAAAACCTTTTAAAAACCTTTTAAAAATCTTGTAAAAGCGTTTACAAGTTGTTTAAAAAACCTTTTAAAACTTTTTAAAAAATCTTGTAAAAGCCTTTACAAGGTGTTTATAAGGCTTTTATAAGGTAGAAACCTTATAAAACCTTTTAAAAACCTTGTAAATTTTTTTTGGCGGGAAAAATTTTGGCGGGAAAATTTTTTTGAAAATTTTTTTATCAAAAGTTTTTTGGCAAAAAAATTTTTGGCGGGAAATTTTTTTTGAAAATTTTTTGGCGGGAAAATATGTCGGAAATTTTTTGGCGGGAAAATTTTGTTTTTCTTTTTATTGAATAAAATAATTTTCATCTAAGGGTAAAATGGTCATTAAAAATTAAAAGAGGGCATAAATAAAAATGGCCAGAAAAGAGGATATTTTTGAAAAGGGGTATATCAAAAAGGGCATTTTTAACAAATTCTCTAAAATATTACACTTATAAATTGACTACTAGTACTAAGTTTTGGTCATGTAAATTACTTCCAAATCACGATTAAACACACACATATACATATATAGGTATATATATATATATATATATATATGTTGAAGTTGTTTTGGTGCCCATAGTATGATTAGATAGTTTTAAGATGAGGTGGTATCTAATGAAATATTTTATAACGTGAAACATATAATAATATTACATCTTTTTTTAATAAAAGGGAAGTACATGACTTATTTTTGGTAGACCATATAATAGTTATATAGGTCATTAGTTGGTTATAGAATTGACATATTAATAATTTAAGTATAACATTTGATAATATTTTGATATTTACGGGTCTACTTTGATTACTGTTAGATCTTATATCGCTTATTTATTCAATTATTCATAATTAATTATTAATAATAACAATAGCAATGAATCCACTTTAAACCTAATCGGAAATAATAATAGCATTTGAAGGAATAAAAGATGATATACACAAATGAAACAAAATACTTTAACTCGAGAAATCTTCCAAGTTCGGTAACCCTAAACATAAAAACTGTGATTTTTATTAAACTAAACAATATTTCGATCTTACCTAACAATATATATCCTACTTCTATATATTGTTTAAGGAAATTTAACAAATTTAAATATCTCCCGACTTAAATAGGATTAACTCTAGAGACCCCTTTGACGGTCAAAAAAATTCAAAATTAAAAATACCACTTACACATAGTCTACACAACTTTTTATAATAGATATATGAGTCCAGTCAGTACATAATTTTTTTTAGGCTATATAATAGATATATGAGTCATTAATTGGTTATAAAATTAAAACATCAATCATTTTAGTTGTATTTAAGTGTATCATTTGTATAATTTACCTTTGCGGGTTTGCTTGATAATCGGGATTCGAGATCGAGATTTATAGGGTTCGCTTGATAATCAAGATTTATAGGGTTCGCTTGGTAATCAAGATTTTTTTTTTTTCAAACATTGGGTCACAACTGGTCGGCCTATTAGCCAAATTCCTACATTCGTAGGAGCCGGGACTCCATCCCGGGTGTGATAGTGCCTTCTACAAATGGACTTACCTCCTGCCACTGCACTAAGGTCACTTCACTGGTAATCAAAATTTATAGGGTTTACATTTTGCCATTTTAATAAATATCATATCTAAAAGTTATTATTTGTAATATCACAATTTAAAGTTATATGTACTTCTTTCCTCATAAACAAATGCATATCTTAATTACATATTCTATTATTATTCACCAATTAAAATGTAGTTAGTTTTATAATAAAATAAGATAAACTTATAATTCGGTTTAAATGTAAAATATCAAGGTTATATGATGATATTGTTTAATGCTAAAAATATATCAAATAAAAATATTTAAATTTGTCGTATAAAATAAAATTTAACCCGTGCTATAGTACGGGTACTAATCTAGTTGTGTACTAATGAGCTAGTAAGCGTACAACTTTTTATCTAGTATTTTCTTAGTTGTCTTTTGTTTTTTTGGTAAGTTTCTTAGTTGTCTTTTGTTGTTGTTGGTAAAGAGTATTTTCAAGTTGTTTTCTTAGTTGCTCTCTACTCTCTTTGCTTTATTTATATTTTCTTAATAATAATATGCCTACATCATGACGTAATTAAACGTGGTCCAAATACTTATGCAGCCTCCCACACATTGATTTACAGTTACATACTTGAAGAGCTACGTCAAATTTTAACGTTGAAAAACAAAAATAAGAATTAACGTTTTTTTTTAAGAAAGTTATTTTTGTAGTTTATTTAGATAATGAAACGAAGAGAAAAAAAAACCTTTGCGGCGCGTGGGTTTTATTTATTTAGAAAATGAATATGATTGGGAAATTGAAAAGAGACACGTTGAAAATGTGAAGTGTGTGGTGGATGTAGAGGTGGAATCAATTTGGGTAAGTGGTCCTTATTGTTAAGGCATCCTTCTGTAATTTAAGCCAATTGAGAAAGACAGCTAACTAATTAACAATCTTACAATTTTCCACATAAGTGGTCCTTATTTTTTTCTATAATCTACTTATAAGTTATGCCGATCACGATTCATGAGAATGTGATATATGACCGAGTAACAATAAAAACATCAGATATCTTTTGCCGGTATATATGTATGTATTTGATGCTGATCACATGATTTCACCAATCGCACCGAGAGGTTTACAGTTATATGTCGACAACTTTGTTCAATCTGATGTGTAAAAGAATGTGAAAAAAGTAGATTTGACATGTCGACTGTTTTATGCAAAACGGCGAACCGCGCAAATTAATATAGGATCAGTACAAGTGTACGATTTGTTTGGATCCATACACTAAATGAGTTTTCATAGTATATAGTACCTAATTATCAGAAGTAGTGGATCCATATATTTTAAACTAATATATATATATATATATATTAATCTAATATATCATTTTATTTTATTTTGCAATAAAACCAGCTATCATGAACTTGATTTTTGGTATTAGATGCATAATTAAGAGTGGAGATTATTTTGTTAAATCAGGGTATTGGCTTAATTGTCAGGTAAATGAAAAGGAGGTGTTGCAAGATGCGTTTTTAGCAAAGTCGGATTAAGTCGATTGGAATGAAAGTTGATGCTCTTTGTCGTGTCTATGGTATAGAAGGAGAAACTATAAACCATGTTCTTTCCAGTTGAAAGGTAAGTATGAGCCCTTTCAAACTTTCCATCTCCTAGAGATGGTATTATAAACTTCTCAATTTTTGACAATATGCATCATATGAAATGTTGGGGCGTGTCTTGGTCTTAGAAGAAACAGGTTATTGGTGGTGCTTGAATTTTGTGACATGAGAATGATATTTTCTTTGCACATAGTCGTAGAGTACGTATTTAGTAACACCTGACAGCCTTAACGAAACACAACTGCATTTCTTTGTTGAGGGTGGTGGGGATCGGAGTATGTGTAGTATTAACTATTAAGACCTTGTTTATAGGGGGTTCATAGAGAAGATCTTAGTCTTTTGGTGAAAAAAAATAAATCAGAAATGAAGAAAAATGGTAAGATCTCCCCTTATATAAGAGACTGAATCTTGGTCTAAGGAGCGATACGTGTCGCTATTCTATTGGTCGAACAAATAAAACAAAAAATAAAAAAAAAACATTTCCTGCTTGATTTTTTTTCTTTTTTCCTTTCTCTCTCTCTCGGTTGCGATTGAATCAACGAAACCATTGATGAATTTGGAATCAGAAGCTTGAAGGTTGGCTCAATCATTTGAATCAATTGGAATCAGAAAGGGAAGTTTCTTTTTTATTCTCTCTTTCTCTGTTTTGAAATTGGAATTGAATCTGATATCAATCTTTGTTTTTGGGGGCGGGTTTGAATTTTATGTGAAACAGAGTGAAGATGGACGTAGATGTTCCAGTATCCGTAGCGTATAATTTCTACTTGGATCGTGAATCTTTTCCTTAATGGATGCCTTTTATTTCATCCGTAGAGGTAAAAATTTCGATCTTGAGATTTCAGAAGAGGTTCTTGCTTGCTTTTTAGATTATAACTTGGTTTAGTGTTGTTGTTCTCTGTTGTTCTCTGTTGTTAGGTGTTATAACTTGGCTTAGTGTTGTTGTTCTCTGTTCTCTGTTTGTGTGTTAAACTGTTGGCTTTTTGTTTTTGTTGTTGCTTGTTGCAGCCTACTCCTAATCAAAAGATTCATTGGAGATCTCTTGAAGGTCTTCCTAATAAGTAATCAAAGAGACCAGTAATATTCAACTGTTTTTCTTCTTATCTTCTCTCTTATCTAATTGAGCCTAACATTTGAATTTAATTTGCAGAGAGACACCCAACAGATAACAAAGATTACAAATTGCAGAGGTTCTTGCTTGCTTTTTAATTTGCAGAGGTTCTTCTTATCTTCTCGCTTAAGTATTTTTAGAAGATAAGAAGAACCCTTTTTAAGTATTATATTCGATCTTGAGATTTCAGAAGAGGTTCTTGCTTGCTTTTTAGATTATAACTTGGTTTAGTGTTGTTGTTCTCTGTTGTTAGGTGTTATAATGAGTTTAAAATTGTTGTTGTTCTCTGTTGTTCTCTGTTGTTAGGTGTTATAACTTGAGGATTTTAAAATTGATTCGCACAAGGACGCCAAAGAAAAGCATCTTTACAAACTGATCTTTTACATGAGTTTATCGTATGAAGCATCTTTCAAGTGTGAGTATATAAACACTAAAACACATCATCCTGTCTCTACATTTTGTGTCATATCAGTAAGTAAACTACAAAAATTCTAAGAGTACGTGAGTAATAATCTAAAAAGAGTAATGTCATCTCTGTTTCTGACATTTTGGAGTATTCTTACAGGTTTTTTTGCTCTCTCCTTCCTTCCTTCCTTCCTCTGACTACAAGATCCTGGTTCTTTAAATGATATAAAAATTTTCTGGATCATATATAGTTTCCTGATAAGGTTCTTGATTAATGAGGGACTAGACTTCTTTTGTTATAGTTACTTTGGTCATTAGGAGGGGAATGCTGGGATACTAGACCAATCTGCTATGCATTAAGTGAATTGTCAGTCCAATGTTCAACTAGTTTGTTGCATATTTTATTAAATTGATGGTTTAAACTCCTGCAATTAATGAGTCTAAAGATTTGAGACATTGAAATGCTTTTTTTGATACAGGCGAAAAACATGAACCGCTGAGCTGGGATTTGAGAGTATATATTGCTTTAGACGTAGCACGCGGTCTAGAGTATCTTCACGATGGGGTAAGCTACTTGCTAAAACCATCCACCATTTGAATGCATCTCTTAGAAATTACAACTTCAAAACTCATTTACTATTATTTTGGCAGAGGAGAGATCCCCGAGACTATGGAAATGGAATGCGGTGATCTCTACTTCATACGCTACAAGATTGTTAAAGGAGCAATCATATCTGGCCAAATTGACTTGATCTGAGCTCAGTCATGGATTTTTCACTCAAATCTCTTTCCATAGCCATAAGTGAAAGATAGTGCTACCATTGTTCATTATGTCATGAACCTGATTTACTTGAGTTGTATAGTGGATTACATCACAATTCGTCTCTAAAAGTAACAATGTTTTGATAGGTCGAAATGTTAAAAGAGATCTTTTTGAGGTTTCACTCTATTGCAGTGTAAGATGAACCAATTTCTTCAAGTTCTTTGTACCTTGAAATAACTTGTATGCTAACATTGCTGTATATTTGGGCAAAATTTGGAGCAAATCAGTATTATGTTTTTATTATATTTTTATTATAAATCATTCTCTCTATTTATGAATTGGTAATTTGTATTATGTTTTTATTATTGTTTTGTATGTTTGAAAATTAAAAAATGGAATATTTTCTAATTTTATAAAATCTTAAATGTTTACACATTTATACCACTTCTATTCTATTTAAAATTTTTAAATTTTTAAAATCAATATTTTCAAAAATAAGAGACCCAAAATAAAAACCTACCAATAAATGAGAAAATTTTATCTAAGAGATCGTGGGTTCTTATATTTCAAACAGTACACAATTAATTCATAAAAAATTTAAGAACCCCCCTTACTCCAACCCACCCATAAACATGCTCTAAGGTCTAGAGATTTCTAAGAAATTGACACATGACAGTTCAAAACCTCAATATATGTGGCATGCTATTCTTTATAATATCTTTTCTCATACTTCTCTATTCTTTTTCCAAGTTTAAATCCATCGATTCTTTTATAAATTTGATGAATTGAAAATTTTAAAGTTTTTTTTGGATTTACTTTACTTTTGAAGTTTAATATGTAACTAAAAACCAAACCGAGTTTTATTGAATCGAACTAAACCAAGTTGAACTAAATCAAACCGAACACAATCCTAATAAAATTGTGAGTAGCATAGTTGAGTTGGGTTATAATTTTTCTAAAACCAAAATACACTAAACACAAAAATAAACCGACATGCCCACTCCTGATTCTATAAAGTTTAAAGTGACTGATTTGGTTCGTCCTTGAGATTTACCAAAGGGAAAATAAAAGAAACGAGACTTTAGGGTTTAAGCAAAAAGAGACTTGAGTCTCCACCACACGGCGCAAGACAGGAGCTTTTGTTGTTCGGATATGGAACACATCCCATTCGATCTCGTTATCGAGATACTCTTGAAACTGCCGGCAAAGTCTATAGCGAGATTTAGCTGCGTATCGAAGCTATGGGGTTCCACATTCCGCACTCCAGATTTCACTGAATCCTTCTTCACCATATCTTCTTCGTCTCACCCGAAGCTTTTGATCACTTGTAAATTAGACCAGAAAACGTTCTTCTTCTCATCGCCACAGCCTCAAAACCTGTCGTGTCCTACTACTATAACCGCCAATTTTCATTCGAGCTTCCCAATGAATTGTCCCTCGGACAATTGTCGTCCTGTTCGGGGCTTCGTATACGGTAATACTCAATGGATTCTTGATGCAACGGATGGTCCTGTGCAATTGATATGTAACCCTAGCACAGGACAGTTCTTAACCTTACCTAAAGTGAAAAAGGGTTTTTGTGTAGAGAAAAGCTGTTTAGGGTATGATCCAATTGACAAACAACTCAAAGTATTGTGCATGGCTTACCGGCCCCTCTTCCCATCATATTCTAACATTAGGAACTGGGAAAAGTTTGTCATGGAGAATGATCAAATGTGATATACCACATTATGGTGCTGGTGTTGGTCCTAGTGATTACGGTCATGTATATGATGGGATATGCATCAATGGTGTGTTGTACTATTTAGCTGTTCTCTCTGA
Source organism: Camelina sativa (assembly GCF_030686135.1). NCBI lineage: Eukaryota > Viridiplantae > Streptophyta > Magnoliopsida > Brassicales > Brassicaceae > Camelina > Camelina sativa. Next base: position 19,024,720 of record NC_141884.1, on the reverse strand, counting down.
GTGCTTTTTAAGGTTCCGTGACATAGTTTGCTTTGATGTTAGATCTGAGAAGTTCTCTTATATCGAGAGAGATCAAGACATGGAAGGAAAGCTTGAATCAACTGATGGTGAACTTGTTGAATCAGTTCTGGTCAACTGCAAGGGTAAATTAGCTATGCTTCAGCGCAACTATTCTAGTAAAGATTTATATACCGGTATCAAAATGTGGGTTCTAGAAGACGCCGAGAAGCATCAATGGTCGAGGCATACCTACGTTTTGCCTTCTCCTTGGTTGTATTCATTTGCATGGACTAAGATACGCATTGCTGGAATGACTAGCAGGGGTGAAATTGTGTTCTCGCCCCTCTATAATTACGATGGTTTCTTCATTGTCTTGTACAATCCTAAAAGGAACACTATCGCTAGAGTTGAAATCCAAGGAATGGAAGCTTACAAGAAGGGTGAAGCTTACGTCTTTTTAGACCATGGAGAGGATCTGAATCTTATGGCAAGTATTAATTAAGGACCCTGGGCTCTAACACACTTGTATGGTGTTCATATATATATATATCTAACTAATTAGGCAAGTATATCTAGCACACTTGCTTAATTTACAGCATATATATCTAACTTATGGCAAGTATTAAGGACCCTAGGCTCTAGCTAGCACATTTGTATGGTGTTCATATATATATTCTTATTGGTTCAATACAAATTTTTTAAGCATGCTGTAAATTAATCAAATGAGAAAGACAGCTAGCTAACTAATTAAACAATCTCACAATTTCCACTTTTTCACTACAAAATATACGGCTTCTTACGTCACTTTTTTCAATATCTCACGTCGGTAATAAACCGACTTAAATATATACACGTCGGTTACGAAAGCGACGTAACTTTCATTGACGTAAAATTTTTTTACGTCGGATTTAAAATCGTCGTTATGTTTAGCGACGAAAATTTAGCGTCAGTTGTTGAAATAGTAACGTCAGTTAACATCCGACACTATCCAATCATTGATTATACACTGTTATTTATTATATTTGTATCAAATAAACATAAAATTCAATTTAAATTAAACTTTGAAACAGCAACTGATTCATATAAAATTTAAATGTAGTTTGTACATTAAAACATCAATATCATGGCTGTAAAAAAAAAAAAAAATCATGGAAATACAAAATACATAACATAATTAAAACTGGAGCCTTGCTATTTGTCTGAATTCTGAAGCTTAAAAACAGCAACACGGTGTGCAGCTCTTCCAAATTCAAACCAGAGCTCTTGTAAGATCTGAAATCAATCATAAAAACAGTCTTATAAATCATGAGCAGCTTAAGAATCAAACCAAATCCAAAATGCAATTCTGATTTCATGAGCACTTTAAGAAGTAATGATAACTTGCTCTATCATACTATTTATTGCTTTAAATGAAAACATATAGATAAAAGGACAATACTAATATATATCTCATGAAATAAACATATGCCTAAAGATTACAGAACACTTGTTGTACCTTTTTACGGAGAAGGTTGGCTTCATAGAAGTTTCACGCAGATGCAGAGACCAACGAAAATCACCATGCTACAATGTTGAACAATTCAACAACGACCATAGAAAATATAAGATCATCCCATCTCCAACACCTATATCAACCAATTTCTAGCTCAGTTCTTCATGCTAATACCATACTATATGTACCTTGGAAAACGCCACGCTTAGCCTCCCAAAGTGCATGACATATGTGTCCTGTGAGTTCATCAAACAAAAAGAACACAATATTCCCTGCCAAGCAGACTGAGGCTTCGTAAGTATGTGAATGATCTCACAAGAGTTCTCAATCAAATGCAGTTCATCAAAAAAAAAATCATAAGAGAACATTAAATACAGAAAGCTTTGAAAAACAAATAAGTTCCTGAACCAGATCACATCAGCATCCTGGAGACCATAAAGGGAAGACAATGAATCACTCAATATACAAACCAATAAGTTGTGGCTTTAAGTTACCAAGAGTGTAAGAAACATACCGTGAAAACAAAGCTTTAACCTTTTCAAGAACAATCCGAAGAAAAATGATTCTTCTGCATATCATTTTCAAATAAGAACGAGTCATGAAATTAGCCTCGCCACCAGAGAAATCAACACCTTTTGTTTCAAGTCTGAAACAATGCTTATGCATTTCAACGTGAATACTCTTTAGCATCCAAAGAAATTATCACCAGCGTTAGTTGCAGCTCTACACAACACATCAAAAGCTTTCTTGATCATTTACCAATTCTAAAACTCTCAAAGACGAGATCGATTACAGATCCTGAAGCTGCCCAAGCTTCATTCAAAGTTATCAAAATCATTGTACCATCTTTAGTTGCAGCACTAGTAGTGCACTACGCATCACATCTTCTAGCTTAGGTTCCTCAATTTACTCCTAAGTAATTAAACCAAAAAATCAGAATACATAACACAATAACGTCACGAAGAACACTTCGTAAGATCCAGAAATCAAACTCAAATGCGACTACTAGCACCATAAACAAGAACACGATTTCAGAATGTGGAGCTATTCCCAAGCACGAAACACACAAAGAGCACGATTCCAGAATCTTTTACGGAATCGTCGCCGAATTGATTCTAATTTCATCGACGAACCAAATCAAATCCCTAAATCTAACACCAAATTATATAACACTCACCGGAGACGAAGAAGAATCGCTGAAAGAGGGAAAAATGCGAGAGAGCATAGACAAGAGCCATAAACGATGTTGAGAAGACCAGTGGAGGATGAAGGGAACAAGATGACGAAAGAACGGCTTGGGCCTCCGAGTACATTGCTGGAGACGGGGGATTATAATGAATATACTACGGCGGAGGAGAGTTAGAAATTTATAACATTCCTCTTTTTACATTCATTAAAAATAATAAATTTAAAGTCGGTTTATCAAATGACGCCAAATCCCGTCTTATTAAAAAAGTTAAAGTCGGTTTAACGAGTGACGTTAATAAACCGACGTCTTCCATCCTATTTCTTGTAGTGAATTTGATTCAATATATCTAATCTACTACTTGTATATAACTAAGTTATGCCGATCACGATACATGTGATATGACCGAGTAACAATAAAACCTTAAGATATCTTTTGCCTGTGTTTATGTATTGAAGCTGGTCACATGATTTTACCAATCGCACCGAGAGGTCACAATTATATGTCTACGTACAACTTTGTGTCCTTCATACAAAAGAAAGAAGACAAAAATAACCGAATAAAAGCTGGAACAAATCCATCCACTCTCATTATTAATCTAGAGAGATACTTGGGCTAGATTGATACTTGCTGGGCCTATAAGACGTCCATTAAGTGAAAAATGAAAAGAATTTCTTCTCCTTTCTTCTATGAAGAAATCAAGAAAACAGAAAAGACACGACTGACACGAGAGAAAAACACGAAGAGGATCGTTCTTCTTCTTTCATTCTTCTCCCCCAAATCCCTTCTTCTTCTGCTGCTGCTACGGTAATCTTCATTCAACCTTGACGAGAGATTAGATTTGGTACCCTAGGGTTTTGATTTCGCTTAGATTTCGATTTATCCTCCTCCTCCTCCTTCTTTAACCTAGTTCCAGATTATAGTTTTTGTAAATAACTCTCGATTACTGGCCAAGATTTGGTTTTCTTTTTCTCTCAGATTCTGGGTTTTGAGTCTAATTGCTTCGCTATATTTAGCATACATATGGGTGGTTTTTGTTCATTGTGATTTCTTCGATTTACTAAATATTTTTGACTTTGGTTCTTATTTACTTTTGTTGCTTTTGGCGTTCGACTAGAAAGAAAGAGTTGGTGATTATGACTTCAATTGATGAAGCGTTTCTTCCCATGATGCAGCAGGTAACTTGAAAATTTTCTTCTCCTTAGTGATTGACTTCTTTCATAACTCACTTACTTTTATGTAGTACTAGTGTTGTCTTTGAAGTCAATCTGATTTAGTGAATGACTGACTTCTTCAGGTCCTTCTCTGCTACAAAGTGTTGTATTTGGTTGCCAAACCATCAACACTTACTAACGATATATTCAACATTAACAACAAACAAAAGTTCATCATCATATCATATATTACCACATTGATTTTCCACTTTAGTTCAAGAGAGATAGAGACGAAATGTCTTAAGAGTGATCAGTTTTCATATTATTGATTTGTATACACTTAACTCCGTTCTTATACTAAGGTTCTTCAACTTACATTGAGACTAATTTTGGCAGGAGATCATGCTTGAGTTTCGTGCTGGGAAAATGTCTTTGCAGGGAACTAGAGTTGTTCCTGATTCACGAAAAGGACTTGTCCGCATTGTTAGAGTAATGTCTGACACTTTTTTTTATTTTATTTTCCACAATGTAGTTATCACATATGAATTGTTGTTCCATTGAACGTTTGGGCTGTATCAGCTTTTCTGATGGTGCTATTATTGAAATGAAAGCATATATGAATCTAGTTTTTGTTGTTACATTACTCGTTCTCTGTAAAAATTTAACCCGGGTTTTGTTTTCTCTTTTAGGGTGATGAGGGACTGGTTCATTTCATGTGGCTTGATCGAAACCTTAATACAGTAGAAGACGTATCCTCTGCACTTTTCTTTTGAGATATAGAATCGGATTAAAGGTTCTCCAAGTATTATTAAGTCTTTGCCGAGTCAGTTAATTTGTATCTTGGGGACAATCAAATTTCTTAGCTCAATCCATCTGGAAGGTTGTTTCTTTTCGCTTTGACATGCATGAATATAAAAAAATCCAGGGATTTATTTATTAATTGTTGCTACCAGATGTCCCAATTACGAAGTTTTTCCCTTGACAATACCATTTATAGGATCAAATTGTTTTCCCAGATGAAGCTCTATTTGAAAAGGTATGCCTGTTGAGTTGAGGCTGCTAGCTTGTGCATTATTAATATCAGACTGTGACCACAGCGTACTTGTTTCTGTTTAGGTTAATCAATCATCAGACAGGGTGTATATTCTGAAGTTCAACAGTGATGACCGCAAGTTATTCTTTTGGATGCAGGTCACTTGTTTGTCTTTTTTAAAGATGTGTGTGTATCTTTGTTCACCTAATCACTTTCATCTTTGATCTTATTTGTTTCTCAGAACTCTTTTTCTAACTTATTTTGCAGGAGCCAAGAGCTGAAGGTGATGCAGAGCTGTGCTCTTCGGTCAATCAATACCTCAATCAACCAATAGGCATGTAACATTCTTACCCTTGTTACAAACCGTCTATGATATGCTTGTATCCTTGTACCAGTGTCTTTCTTGCCATTTAACCTTTCAACTTGCATGATTAGCGAACTAACTTTCTTATCCTTAAATACATATTCGTTCATACTATCATGCATATTATTCTGGCATTTTATGTGTCAACACGGATTCTATAAAAATGTCATGGCACTATACTAAGGAGCTTCCTTTCCAACGAGCATCAACCACAATTCACTTTCATCAATTCATGTGAAGTTTTTAGTAAATACGAAATATCAGCTTTGCAATAATAAGTTCAATCCTTGCTTGTCATTGTTGGATTGTGTAATAAGAAAAGTTTGAAGTGAGGAGCTTAAATGTGTATTATTTTTTAGCACTACAAAACTTTTCCTATCCCAGATGGACGCCAAAAATTGTAGCTATCTTTACTTATACTGTAATTAAGATTCTGCATTAATTCACATATGAGCGTGTAAATGTTATTTTCTCATCACTTTTTTTTTTGTATTACACATGCCCTTGATAGGGACAATGCTTAGTCATTTTGCATAGGAGGAATCAATCTAATAAATTTTCTTTTGAACCAGAGTTTCAAGATGAAGACGAACTTGCAGCTGCTGTCACGGATGAACTTCTGGAAGACATGGCAGAAGATAATACCTCATCTAGGTACCAATTATATCAAGATAGTAATGTGTCTTTTAGCTTTTCAAAGTATATAACTGGCTTACCATTTTATCTTCAGAAGTGGGTTTGATTGCTGTGTTGTCAGTGTCATGAAAACAGATATTGCTATGTGCTATTTTTCTTTATGTTCCTTCTGTGAAATGCTTTGGTGACTTACATCCTACTGTGCACATTAAAGTTTCTCTAGACATGGCTACCCAGTGGTAAATAGGTGCATGCTAAAATCTATCAGCTTCTCTATGTTGATGAGATTCTGGAACATAGTCATATAAAGAATGACCTACAAGTTCTTTTTCATAATCGTGTGAAGATTTTCAACAGATATGCTTGAATTTGAGTTTGAATACCATGTGAAAAGACGCAATTAATTGCTGCAAATGGTATTGTCTTATATGAATGCTATGGCTTATATGAATTTATTCATCTTGAATAGAGCTGGAAACTTGGTTGTACCAAATTTGTCTACAGAGGTGAGTGACGTGACATCTTCGGCTGGACCAGTTAAGCTGGCAGACCTGCAAAGAATTCTGAACAACCTCTCTGCTGGCCCTGTAGGTACAGTTCTCTATCCTTAGGTTCTCCTGTCAGTAGGCTTTTCTGGTTTCCCTCTTATACTCATTCAGGTATGGTCGGTATTGTGTAGGTATTGCTGGAGATGAAGAAGGTAAATACTTTCAATATAGATATATTTTTTAAGTATTATGATGTCGAGCGAGTACAACATCTATTTGTGCTGAAGTCTGTATGGATTGGAAATGGGAGTGCCCAGCTTTTCTATATGTGATTAGTAATCTGTCCGCAGCTGTTATTCTTCTTTCTTTCTTTCTTTCTGCCATTGTCCATTCTTGACCTCATTGTCCACTCATATTAAATCATTCATAGGTTTAGCATTAGGCGACATCTTGAAGCCGGAGTTGATTATGCCATTGCTTGAGATGTTGCCGGTACAAGAACGACTGTCTTCACATTTACCTGAGGTTTATCTTGAGCTTCACTGTTTTCTGTATTCTATGAAGATGAATCCTACATGCAATATTCTTCTTGTTAGTTCCGTCTTTTGAAAATGTTAGAGGAAAGACCAAGTCAAGTTGTGTATTTAGGGTAAATAGCACAGAAGGTCATTGAGTTATGAAATGGTTTAGGGGTAGGATTACAAAGGGTTGTTGCAGGGGGTTATACCTAAAATTTATTTACGTCTATGAATTGTATATTGTTTGACACTGGGAACTCAACCAGTAAATTCCTATATTCAATCCATAGGTTGGACTTGATCAACAAGAAAAGTCACTTATTCTTGACCAATAACCAAACCGAGACCCTAGACAGATTCAGAATGAATCTAACTTACTTTTAACTTTTAACTTGTTAGCTCTCTAGCTAACAGGCTCAACTACTGTTTGTGGAGCTGACAACACAGCTACACTAAAGCCGCGTAGGCTACTTACATGGTTATGTACTATAGACTAACACAAAAGCCAATGACAGGGACACTGTAGGGCAGAAGATATTCTGGAGTTGTTGCAGAGCCCTCCTTTTCGTCAACAAATAGATGCATTTACCTATGTAAGCCCATCTGTGACAATGTTGTTTCCATTCATGGCTTTATATTCTAATTCAACCCTTAATATCTATTTTAGGTACTTCGCACAGGACAAATAGATTTGACTCAGTTTGGTATAGACCCAAGTAAATGTGAGTCAGATTCTTATAATAGACTTTCCGAAGGCATCATCATCAGTATTGTTGTTTCACTTTTCTAAAGCAGTTTTTTTTTCAACTCTCTTGCAGTCAAGTTCACAGTTGTCTCATTCCTTGAAGCACTTGAGGATTCGGTTTCAACGCAATCAAAGGATGCAATGGATGAGACTTAAAACTCTTTTTCATATTTCTCATGAGTTTGGTTCAAACTTTGACATTTCAAATGAGGAAAAAAGATCTTCGTTGGTTGATGATAGATTAAAAGATTTATGTAGTGGTTCTTGAAATTGTAAGTGTTGGGATTTTAACTTTTTGCCACAAAGGTTTCTGTCGTTCGTTTTATGATTTACGTATTTTAACTAGGCGCTGGTTCAATAAAAGTGTGTGTTCGAAATTTTATTCTATTAATATAGGTAGGCATGAGGTTCTATTATCACAACCCACATTTCCATGCCAAATTTTAAAACCAAGATGTTAAAATTAATGCAGGTGGTTTAGGAAGTAATGAACTGATACAGGTAGCTTACGAGACAATAGCAACTCTGCAAACTAAACAAACAACCTAACCCAATTTTAAAAAGGAAAGAAAACCAACGATAATTATGCTTTCAAATGTCATATTGCTGCCACTATAAAATTGGAATTGAACACAAATAATAGTAAAAAGAAAAATGAAAAGTCAAACGTACAGAAAACCAAATGCATAAAAATGTGCCAAATAGATTTGGGCCTGAAAGCCCCAGAAGCCACATCTGTGTAATGCTAAGGCCCATAAATCTCATTTTTCTTCTTCCTCCGCAGATAGAGAGAGAGAGACACACACACAAGGCTATGCCGACGACCTTAAATTCCGTCATCGCCACGAACCTAGCTCCGAAAGTTTCATCGAATTGGCTTAACCGGGATGTTTATAGCCGTCGGATTAGCTTTAGCTCCGTGAACTGCTCTTTGGAAACGACGGAAGATGAACGGTGGGTGAAGCTGAAGAGCGGGAACGATTCACTGGAGATATGCAGAGTTGTCAACGGAATGTGGCAGACGAGTGGAGGATGGGGTAAGATCGATCGAAACGACGCCGTTGATGCGATGCTTCGATACGCCGATGCTGGTCTCTCCACCTTCGACATGGCCGACATTTGTAAGTAGCTTTGACTTAAGAGTACAGTTTACTAAAATTAGCTTAGAAATTAACAAAACTGGAAATAATAAGATTACTGAATTTTGATGATTAGCTAATGTGTGGTGCTGTGTTTTACTCACAGAAGGTTTAGTGTGGGAGATTAGTGAAATGGAGTTTGTGCTTAATTGGTTTCTCTTATGTTTTAGATGGTCCTTCTGAAGATCTTTACGGCGTTTTTATCAATAGAGTTCGTCGAGAACGTCCACCAGAGTACTTGGAAAAGATTAAAGGGTAAGTTACAAAGTTCAAAACTCAATTCCAAGCAAGTTGATCAGACTTTGTAAAAGAGAACTGGCTAAGTGATTTGATTAGGGTATTTTTTCATATGGATGCAGTTTGACAAAATGGGTACCTCCTCCAGTGA